>NW_018403528.1:958006-966474 GCF_002113885.1 Mizuhopecten yessoensis | reverse complement strand
GGGCAAACATGATAAAGATAGAATGACGGTTATTTCGCAAATATTTGAACAAATACCTTTCTTAAACGGCCCTTAGCGGTATATGTGTGTTTGTCATGATGGATTGTTGTCAAAAATGAGGACGTGGTCTTTTAAAGATGTGTCTGCGAGAAAATTTCCGTCGAAGACATTTTCCGTCTAAACCACATTTCCGGATTATATCTTATTTTCTATAACGCATGTGATAATACTGCATATATAAAATTATTCCCGATCCGGAAAACAACTCACCTAGGTCAGTTTTATATATTTCTATCAAATAGTACATTAATATAGGGTGTACAATATATATAACTATGATTCAATATGGCATTGTATTTCCAGTAAAACTTTCCGACAATATTTTGTCTATTCGTTTTGAAGATTGATATCTATTCTTGAAATTCGTTGTAAAGAATGGATGACCAGATTGCAGGATTCAAACCGCACTTTCATTCCAACACCTGCCGTGACGCGCTTATATATAGCCCCCTCAATAAATATGTTCGTCGGAGTGTAAAAACAAAATTGTCAATATTAATATTTACACATATGCGTGGTGTTTTGCGTAATGTTACTGTACTCGGGTCGATACTAAGCATTACAGTGAACAGGAATTTCAAAGAGATCTCCGTTTGGGATATATCTGATTTTTTTTATCAGACATCGGAACGATGACAAGCCTGCATCAACTTGAAAATATTCGTTCATAATTCAACCATTTGCTTTGTAGGTCTACAAACTTCAAAACTAATCAACAAAAATCGGTATGCAAAGCTTAATTATAAATTCAACGCCCTACAACATCACTGTTATATTAACAAACTCTACGGTAATGGTATCTTCGTTAGAAAATCATATAAAATTGAACTCGATGAGTCAAACAGTCGTCATTCATTTGAGACGAGCCAGGAATCAGGCCTCTCAGCAACAGGGTCTGGTGCTGTGAGTCAATGCAATGGTAAAATATTCCTGGTAATCGATATATAAGCAAGTCCCTCCGTTCTGTCATAAATATTTTATGCACTGTTTTGTTGTTTTGCAAGTAAATGTGACGGAACAGCCTGAAATAAACACGAAATAGACAAAGGTTGTTGGAATGCCAAGCTGGTTGCGGTTAGCGGCGGAGCGACAATAGTTTCCAACAGTGGGTATTGTCGTCGCTCCATCGGTCGCCTTATCCGTAATCTCGTCACCGGCTTTGTAGAGCGGCTACACTGACCAGGGCACCGTGCACGTGCTGTCCAGTAGCTAAGGACAAACGCTGGACATCAATACGATGAAGTCATCACGGACCTTTATATCAAATATCGATTGGCATTTTATACTATTGTGTCATTTGATATTGTCATCATTTATTCATGATGCTTCTTCTTGACAAAATGGCAATTAATTAATTATTTGTTTGTTTAAGTAATTGACTCTATTTGTCATTTAGATGCACGTTTGAGAGAACATATTGATCTGGTATATGCTATTCAGCACTCGTCTGCTTGATATAATGTAAAACGCGCTGTTTAAAACAATTTTAAGCCTCAAACATATTTTTGAAATTCCCTTTCCAAGAGTGCGTTGATCAAAGTCAGGTCGGTGGTACACATGTATATCTTTAAACATCCGGACTAACGAGGTTCCATAGAGTCTCTCTATTTCGTATCTCTGATTTAGTCCGGACAAACGAGGTTCCATAGTATCTCTCTATTTCGTATCTCTGATCTAGTCCGGACTAACGAGGTTCCGTAGTATTTCTCCATCTCATATCTCTGATTTAGTCCGGACTAACAAGGTTCCGTGATATCTGCCTATTATCTGTCTCGTCAATATAACATAGGCAAATGGCAAACAGGGCCTTATTTATTGCTTACCTGAATATTTAAGCAATCATGGCAAAACATTCCAAAACAATACATAAGTGCAAATATTTTTCCACGTTTTTGTTTATGTCTCTCAGCCTTCCGTGGGCAACATCTTTCTTTATATAACATTGATTTCCTGGTTCCAAGGATGCTTACAGTTTATTCTGTTGACAAACTGTTCAAGAGAAGTAAGATTTCACAGTACATGTTTTGTGACAAGCCCCAGGGAACTGTATCTCCCTTTCCATAACAATTGACCTCCAGGTTAGACAATAAGACCAAGGATACTTCATAGTGATATACTTTAGATCTGTATATAAATGTATATGTGTTAATAGGGAGGATATTTCAGCTGTTTCCACTTTACAATCCAGTATCTTATCATGTAGGGCGGGGCCAGACTCCTGAGCTAGACATTGTAGCATTATTATGTTTGTCTCTTTATACCCAGCAAGCACATTATATGGTATAATGCGGAAATCTCAACCGATTCCATGTTGTGGCCATGGGACTTAGTCACCAAGGACAGGGCTGGACACCTGACCCAATCATAGTGGCCTCTGTGCGTCATATATCTTCATGACAAACACTTTTACATATACTATATATATATATGGTTGGGTGGATCATACCCGTTTCCATAGTTATGACCAAGGGTTTAAGTTTTCTTGGAAGGGAAATAACCAAGATAACGTCATCTTAGCTCAAGGATGTTTCGAAGCTTATTTAGCAGAATAATTTAAAATATTTACCTCGTCTTATTCAGGATTGAATCTTGCTTTGGTCGATTTCATGGAGTGATGAATTGAGTTGGTCTTGAAACAAATTCAACATGAGCAAGTCATTTAATTTGTTACCAGACCAACTCAATTCATTACCCATGAAATCGACCAAAGCGAAATTCAATCCTTAATGGACTCGCTCGTCTTCTCAAAAGGAGCCACATCCTCCGTTTATACAAATTTAGTCAAAATCTGTCCTGCCGTTATGGAATAGTAGCGTTCTAAGTGGAAAGTTGACGAAAACGGACGACGGACGCCGTGACACGGCATAGGCTCACATTGCCCTTCGGGCCAGATTCATATTTAAGAGCTGGGAAGAAATCCGTAAAACACGACATTTTAAAATAGCGTGATTGCATTACACAAGCGGCCTTGTCAAAATGTGTAGCATGTATCACACGCGCTGCGAACGATAAAACTGGCAGCATTCCTTGCGTAAATACAATGTATGTTCATGTGTATACTGACAGACAGACTCACTCAGATGTTTACTGGGATATTTAAGAGTTTGAAATCCAACCCTGCCGTAAATAAATCTGCTATCGTATATCATTCTCTTTTTATAAAGTTTCGATTTAAAGTCTTACTTTCGTTCTAAAGGCAAACCTTGAAGTCACAGAAGTCGATGGTACATGTCTGTGCAGTGTAGCTGAAGAACGCATAATGAATCACAAGGAATTCCGACTAGACACATTGTTTGGAAGACTTTTCAAAATCAATGTAAAGAATTCTCCAGGAAGAAGCTTTGTTATTTATGGCTGTGGTGTATATTATAATTTAACAGCTCTGAAACATTTCTTTTAACTTTAAACAAAAATACGGAAATATCACAGAAAACGGCCAGGAATGGGTTTTTGGGTTGTTTAGTATAGGTCATAAAAACAGCAGCAGGTCCTTTCTTAGGCTATACAGAACCATTTCTGAGATTAAACTCTGTCGGTAGGTGGCTTTGCAATAGAAATACAGTGAAACTGTAGACAACGGCAGAAGATGTGAAGAGAACGGTAGAGACAATCAATATTCCCTTACACGGAGTTGCCAAATGGGATGCCGAGTGTCACTCCGGTACTTAGGGTTTTAAACCACCCTAGTTGTTACGAAAGAGATACTACGAGAAAGTGTGATTAATATTTCATTTACTTAATTCCATACGTACGGTTAGCTTCTAATTAAATTTACTGAACCCTGTTTGATACTTAAAAAAAGGTGACGGCAAGCTTTTATACGACTAGCCAATATGTTCTTTTCTCCATTATTCCCCGTGTGATTGTAAAATGAACGCACTTTACCTTAAATAATTTAACTCTTTATTTTAGATACACTATTTTTAGTATAATCTAAAGCCATGAAGGTCATTAATGAATTATAAACAAGTCTAATAAACTGATTCCGGATTCCAAGTTCTTGAGATTGTGAGGGAGGTATCGGAAAGAATTCGTCCTATATTGCTCAGTTCGCCGATTGGATCAACGACAAAAGTTTCATATTCCATGCGAAGTCTATAACAGTAAGTTAGCAGAAATGACGTTTAGTCAGCATTTTAAGTAGGTGCTTTTATTGTTAGTTGATTGAGTTTCCATTCTATTCCAAAAAAAACCCAGAAAAAAAACATTAAAAATATTAGATTAGATGTTAAAATCTTCAGATACTGTTCTGTATAAATACCTATGTACTTATAAAGTATAACTGGTACAGGTGAGGCAACAATATGGAATAGGACCGAACTGATCAGTTGTACAACATCATGTAATACATTTTGTACCTACCTTTGACATTGATTCTATTGTGTCACAGAGAACTTCGCTTAACCTTTTAACCCCGCGAAAGTTAAGTATTCCATTGTCGAATTAATCGCGTTGTAAGCCGTTTGTTTTGTATTGCTGTACATATTTGTTTGTTAGTTTACGGGTGTACGTAATCGCAAACTTTATGTGAAGAGCAACATCAAGAAAAAATGAGAGCAATTAAGTCTGTACCTCTCCTCAAAGATCTTAGCGCTTCGTGATAAAGATGTGTATGTGTTTATGCCAAAACAAATACTATACAATGTCAGAGAAATAAGCAAATTCTTTGCTACGTGTTTTATTTGTGTGTCGTCTATGCAACCACATTTACAGAACAGCATTCAAATAATCGGATTCACATGAACACTTGCTTTAAAAAAACTATCCATTCGTTTTAACCTAGCATAATCAATTGCCAACTCGCTCAAGCGCGCCAGACTGAACTAGTGACGTCACTAATTATTGTTATGACATCACAATGGCCCTTAGTATCACCACTAATATCTTGTTCGGTTGAAGAAATTTCTGCGAAGGAAAACCGAACAATTTGTATGCATTTAATTTCGTTTATTCCACACATTGTGTCTAAGTATTTATAATTCAACTCAAAATTAAAGCAAATGCAAAAAAAAATAATCCATATATACGTTTCAGCATGTATAGGAGATTACTTCTAGGCGGTATTACATGTATTCAATGCTTTGGATATGACAAGGCCCGTAATGTTTACTCCATTAAACCATCAAATCATTCCAAGCGTCGCACACGCGTCGTACATACGTCGTACCTTAATAAAGCTTCGAGAAACTTGGAAGTACTGATTAGAAATAAATATGCGGATTGCGTTTCCAAAGATATGTTGTGATGTAGGTGGGTTCAATGGGAGGGGGAGAGGCTGGTGGCATAGTGCTAAACCATTTGGTCAAGATATAACGGTTCATGTAAACACATGAAAATTCTACTTATTCGCCGGAAGCATCCTTGGGGTACGGGAGCTCAACCCATTGTATAAACGGAGGGTTTGACCTTGGATCAGACGGGCAACAGTCATTAGTGGAAATCGTTTATAACATTGTTCTAATATTTTTCTGAATCTAAATTCAGTGTTTTAATGTTTTTAAAAGAGGAATTATCTAATCTCCATTTTCTATTTCTTCTTTCCTTCTCATTATCTCAACTTAACGACTAAACTGTCACATTTGGTGACGGATAACGGATCGTACGGTCCGATTTTGAGCGTGTGTCGTTCGTGCTCTGAGAATCCGTCATGGGGTCCCTGCACGCAAGCTTCGGTAGCATCGAAGTCTCAATGTCTGAGATAACAGCCATAATCACAGTGCTATTCGGTTTTGATACCAGCATCACACAAGCACAAACTTTAGACGTATCCACACGCCATGGGGTAATTAGACCGCCAGATTCCCCTGCAACTGTGCATAGCATCTTTCAAACGGCGTTTCGTCCCGTCTGGTTGGTATTTGTGGATGCGTAGACCGTTTCCATCAGAAGCCCTTACCTACTGGAAATAAGGAGGTACCAAAAAATAAAAAATACCTTCGTATTCTATACTTGTACACAATTACATTTAAGGGGAGCCACGGCGTCGATTTTTGGGAGAGGGTGTGAACAAATGAAGTCTGTGTCTATTTTAGGGTGCATTGAGATTGGAATCTTATAATTTATCTGTCCGTCTATAAGTATCAGAATCCGTACCGCTTCAGTTTGTTCGACTATTTTAGATACTTTCTGTTTAAAAGTCCCTATATGTGTTAATTGTGACGCTAACACGCATCAAATATCGCTTTTATCCATTTGGCATTTATATTACCCCTGTGTGCTAATTAAAAGCAGTTGAATGCTTAAGTTTCAACACAACACAAAAACGAAACCTGAAGTCAAAGTTCATACAAAAAATCAAGATATAGCAGAAGTGTTTTTTCCTACACCACATGTTGCACCGTTCGGAGGTCTCCCGTCAAAACAAGGAAATTACGTAGATCAACAGCGGCCAGGGACACAGTGAGCACATCTTTAACCATGTTAGACACTATACTATCCCAGCTGGATTGTGTTGATTGAAATTTCGACGATAGACAACCCTGGCTAATTAGTTTATATGGCTGCATTGTACCAACATCCATTACAGTATTCTTGCTACTATGTACTGATTCTCAGTCTTACAGTTTACTTGATGGAACAGTTCAGTTTAATATATTATAATGTATTATATGTAGACGCATATCACACTATGACACAAACTATACAAGTATATGCAATCTTGCATCATTCACATCCAACAGTTTTCGGCAAAATATCGAATTATGTTGGCTTTCCAATCAAGAAGGTGTACCATTTGACTGAGGGAATATCTCACTGTATACGGTTCCACTGTCGAGGAGGAAATCGAACGGGGCTGTGTTTTAATCAAGAAATTGTGAAATGATGCGGTTGAAGATTGCCTAGATGATTTATCATAGTTCAAAATTTCCTGTTTGTGATACAGGTTTGTCACGTGATTGCACGCAACTCGGATATAACGGCTCTGAGGAATGTCGTAACGATATATGATGTCACAACGATACAAGCCTTGTATTGAGTTTGAGACGAATATATGTAACTTCTCAGACAAGCACATAATTGAAAGTTAAGCGTATTTGATATAATTTGGAATGATGGAGAAGTGATATGGCCGATGTAGATACAGACAATTTAGTTTTCATCGACCGTGTTCGAGGAGATGTAGTTCTCCGTAGAGCGTTGGGAATTGCGATGTTGGTGTGACTCAATGGGGCCCGTCCGAGGCTAACATCCGGAGGTGTAACTCGATGAAGATAACGCGTCGGTATATGTCGATGCATAAATCATGAGATTTCACATCAAGGATCGATGCACGTGCTACGCGTGCGATGTATCACTGTTAAATAAGTAGAGGTAAAAATCAATAGATTTGCGGATAAAACTACCTGTTATAAATCGGTCAATCTCGAAATTGTGACACAGTGAACTCTACTAGAAATGTATTTCGTGGATTAATGGGCTTAATTTATGTCAGAGATGTTTACACGTCTTAGAACGACATACCCGTGAAGTATTTGACCCGGGGGAGAAACGTATACGTGAATCAGACTAATTTAAAGTCACTTGGGATATATATATATGACAGGTTATTGCCGAGAGCGTCCGTGCTAACCACAAATTAGTTCCAAGTATTACTCAAGGGCTTGGATCTATAGTGAAGATGGTCGGCATTTGATTATACAGTAATTAAGTATAAAACAGGGACGAGACTGCTCCACGGAGAGTTTGGTTTTGGCCAGCAGGAGGAACAGGTTATGCTATTTACCCTAACAAAGTGTCAAGTCGAAGAAGTCAGGAGATGCTTTTTGATACAGGTATTGAGACACAATACTTACGTTATTTAGCTGGAGGTTTGACACGCAGCGCTGAAGTTACGAGTCTATATAACTGTAAGCATGTACTTGAAATAAACAATGACAATTACCAACCATCAGTGGCATTACAAGTGTTAACGGCTGCTGTGTTACAGGATACATAGGTCAACAGTTCACCCTGTCCAATCAGTCGGTACGCGTTATTTACCAATTGAGAAACCCTATCCCGCTGCAGGCAAAAGGCAATAACATATTACAATGTTGTTTTTCATAGTTACAGTTACCTCCCTTTAATTTTCTTTTGATTATAAAAGAAGTAGATCGGGTTGGGCCACGGAACTATCGCTGTAGCTTACCTGATTAGAGAGACCATATCGTTATCGATGGGCCAGGATTCATTCACAGAGCACAGTTGTAAATGTCTATGTTTATTTCAGCTTTTATTTTTTTTAAAGTTCCGAAGGTATTTGTTTCTTTATCGTTATTATCATACAAATAAAACGTTTCCCATTTAAAGTTACATGTTTGATAGTGGCGCTGGTATCTTGAAGAGCACAGGCAATAATGACGCTACTCTTGAGTCTGTACTAAGTCATGTAGTATCAATAATGACGCTACTCTTGAGTCTGTACTAAG
>NW_018403528.1:844607-953371 GCF_002113885.1 Mizuhopecten yessoensis | reverse complement strand
TATGTAGGGTATTTGTCTGTCCATATGTCGTTATGTAGGGTATTTGTCTGTCCATATGTCGTTATGTAGGGTATTTGTCTGTCCATATGTCGTTATGTAGGGTATTTGTCTGTCCATATGTCGTTATGTAGGGTATTTGTCTGTCCATATGTCGTTATGTAGGGTATTTGTCTGTCCATATGTCGTTATGTAGGGTATTTGTCTGTCCATATGTCGTTATGTAGGGTATTTGTCTGTCCATATGTCGTTATGTAGGGTATTTGTCTGTCCATATGTCGTTATGTAGGGTATTTGTCTGTCCATATGTCGTTATGTAGGGTATTTGTCTGTCCATATGTCGTTATGTAGGGTATTTGTCTGTCCATATGTCGTTATGTAGGGTATTTGTCTGTCCATATGTCGTTATGTAGGGTATTTGTCTGTCCATATGTCGTTATGTAGGGTATTTGTCTGTCCATATGTCGTTATGTAGGGTATTTGTCTGTCCATATGTCGTTATGTAGGGTATTTGTCTGTCCATATGTCGTTATGTAGGGTATTTGTCTGTCCATATGTCGTTATGTAGGGTATTTGTCTGTCCATATGTCGTTATGTAGGGTATTTGTCTGTCCATATGTCGTTATGTAGGGTATTTGTCTGTCCATATGTCGTTATGTAGGGTATTTTGTCTGTCCATATGTCGGTTTGTAGGGTATTTGTCTGTCCATATGACAGTATGTAGGGTATTTGTCTGTTCATATGACGGTATGTAGGGGATTTGTCTGTCCAGATGACGGTATGTAGGGGATTTGTCTGTCCTTATGACGTCATGTAGGGTATTTGTCTGTCTGTGTCGGTATGTAGGGTATATGTCTGTCCATATGGCGTTATGTGGGGTATGTTGTCTGTCCATATGTCGGTATGTAGGGTATATGTCTGTCCATATGTCGTTATGTAGGGCATTTGTCTGTCCATATGTCGGTATGTAGGTTATATGTCTGTCCATATGTCGGTATGTAGGGTATTTGTCTGTCCATATGACGGTATGTAGGGTATTTGTCTGTCCTTATGACGGTATGTAGGGTATTTGTCTGTCCATATGTCGTTATGTAGGGTATTTGTCTGTCCATATGTCGGTATGTAGGGTATATGATTCGCTCGGATCTGATTTGGGAAGTCTGTCCATCTGTCCCTTGATAAGTTAATCATACGCGTAATCTGTCTCTGATTGGTCAATGATTGACATTGACTTCGGTAAATAGCATGCTTATTTCGAAATGTCGGCTAATTAGCAGAGAAAAGTGGAGAGGAAACAGTATTTCGGACAGCCCGTATCGATTGGGGGCTCGACTGGCAGCGTTAAGTGTAGTAAGGAAACGTTCCAGTTTATCGGCCCGGTGCGACAGACTTGGTCGTACTAATGGTAGTGTCACCAATACATATGCTAGGAATGTAGTAAATTTCCTCAATCAGTAGTTCGTTCCGTGTTACCAAGTGAGCTATGAAAAACATATAACATTTAGTCATGAATCATAAAGCAATAACGATGAATTATGTCGCGTGAGCACGAGCTTTTTCATGCATACTCGTGTTTTAAGTTGGGCCGACATGCAATCGAGGGCCAGCACAATGTATTTAACTTATTTAAAAATATCTAATCTTTAATTACGCCAAATAAATGTCAAAAGGTAAGTAAATCGGATTCGAATGGTATCTCTCTTTAGTTTCGATACTAAATGAATCTAGACTCTAAAATTATAATCATGATTAGTTATATCTTAACGCATATCGAACAGACTGCCTGTAACATCGCTGACCTTTTCTGTTGTGACCTTTGTGACATTTTGACCTTTTTGTCTTGTCTGCACGCTATAGACCAAATACATTAAAATTTAAAGAATGTATATGTCAAATTGTACAGTACTATGATAGGACAAGGTACTTAAATCATGCTCGTATGGAACGGCATATCACAAGACTCTAACAGTGTAGTCTTGTGATGCCAACACTGAAGGTCATGTTATCATCATAGCAACAGCTATATCTGGTCAACTATTCATACCGTTGTCGCTCTGGTCTGTTGGTGGGTGGGCGTTAAGTGGGGAGGGGAGCATAGTCAAAAACAATAGCCATCTTAATTATATATCTTCATGTGTTTCATTTGAATTAATATCAAGGCGATATACCAGATCAATTCTTGATATTTACATATTTCCCTGCTCCAGTTTAGTAAACTCTGACTGCGTGTACATGTAACTTAGCGTGTACGCAGTGAAAAAAAGGGCTCGGCGGATTGATACTATAGATTGTGCCGTTCAAGGTTCAGCAAAATATTTTAAGGGCTATTCAGATTCACTAATTTTAAACCTATCAAAAGAAGAAAACTAGTGATGTTCACTGAATATTTTCTAAATTTACTCATTTATCGATGTAGATTCGGTAGACACTATATTATTCTAGCAATCACGGCCACCATAGTTACATTTTACATATGTACATGTACATGTACCATCCTAGCAACCCACTCCGACAGTTTTTCCTTCGAACAGCTTTCAAACATTTTTTTGGGATGCATGGATATAAAGGGAACGAAACCTACATGTCTCGATTTAAAAACTTCCACGTGCAATAAAAGCTCGTGATGTTGCAGATATTTGTTTATCAACTTTTCTGGTTGTATAAAATTAAGGTAAGTCCGTCTCAAAAAGCGCCCCCTAGTCAGGACCCATATAAGTTATCGATGGTCTAGATCAGCGATTCGCACATGCGTAGTCCATCCCCGAGTACAACTCTTGATGCGACTCGGTATTCAGAAACTTGAGAACATCGTTGACCCTTCCCAAATCACAGTGGAAGATCCGGAGAACACCGTAATCCGTCCCGAAACTTGTCACGTGACAGTCGATGCGTGATGGCTTGTCAAGAGCTGGGAAACATCGTGGTCCGTCCCCGTGGGTGTGTCACGTGACGGCCAATCGACGATCCCTTATAGTCAGGAGCTGGAAAACAGTGTCAGAAACAGGGAAATCCCCGTCAATGAATAATTCATTCATTTAAATATTGACTCTGAATTCATTGGCAGATGTAATAAGAGTTCCGCAGTAAATCGATGTAATGTGTGTACTGCATGTCTAACGCGGCTCCGTATCACTGACTCCAGTAAAGGGTGACAGGTGTATCGATACCAGACCATCCTGGGAGGCGCGCGCGCGCTTGGCAGGTCTGGACGCGATCCACCTATGCCAGCCATGGCCATTGTACCGTTGCTATAGACATGTGGAATGTATCAATCTCTAGATTAAATCGAAATATAAATTTACGTTCATACGACATTACCGTCAACTAACAGAGCTCAAAACACGTTTCCGATCAATGCAATTTTTAATCGAAATTTTATTGAATCGGTATCACATTTTACAAAGTTAATGTCTACGTATAGTTCGATATTTAGAACATAGTGATGCAATAGAAATAAATCAATTTGTCGATTTTAAAATGGTCGATTACAAAATACACAAAAAAAACAGTGTACGTGAATTTCCCGGAATTACTAATGCCTTGATAAATCATTTCTAAAAAGAAAACCATACCTTGGGGGACTTTTATGTGAAATAATAAAGATAAAATATACACATTTTTATCAACAGCAGTGTTCTGAGTGTACAATAGCATCGGGGCTAAACATGGATTCGAACCCTGGACCTCAAATTGTTATACTATATAACCAGCTTAGCTACCTTGTCAACGGAAGTGCGCCTCCCAATTGTACTACAGAGACGAACTTAAGGGGAGGTTACTGTATACTCGAAAAACCAAAGTGGAATTCATAAGTGTTTGACTACAGTTGGACAGTGATCCTTAAGGCAAATTTCAAATTTGGATGAAATTTAAAAAAACTTAGTTATGTCAGTGTTTGAAAAGAAAAATTAGCATACAAAAATTAAACAGGCCTTGTCTATTTGTTGACAATTTACTAAAATTAAACAGTCTCACAAGAATAATATCCTGTACTATACATAAAAGGCCATTTCAAAGTTCCTGTTCTCAAGCCGTACTTCTTTGTTTCGTTTAAATACTGGTACTAACATCAAAAAATAGAATCAGAATGGTCGATTTCTACTCTCATCAATGGCCTAGCCTTTAGCGGCGTCATATGCAGATATGGTTGAACCTAATGTTAAGCTTTGTATTGTACACGAGACATAGCGATTCGTTGAGATTTTTAAACAGATTTTCGAGATACAATCCGTTAGGGTTTCTCATTCATTGGGCATTCGGCAACACATGCAGGAATTCTGGTTTTGAAGTTTCGACATGTTTTGCATAATTTTGCACACGAGATCGATGAGCAAGTCCCAATTATTCCCCAATCTCGTGATTGTCGTCTTTTAAATGTCTGTGAGGGGAATTTTTGTCTGGGTATTGTTGCGTTCTAATGGCACTAAAAGATCACTAGTAATGTCGTGCCATATTTTACAAACTGTTTCAAGCTTTCAAGATTTATTTGTTCACTCAGTCGCACTAGTGCGAAACGAAGAGGTCATACAGTTGGTACAATAACATTGCAGAATGTTTCGTTTAAATAAAAAAAAATAAAAAATAAAATGTTTTTTCTATTTTGTTTTTAGTTAACTTGGCGTAATATTTCAAAGTATATGTAAATGGATTGGTTTGCTTTTTATGATAATGTCAATGATGTCAATACTCTATGTTCATACGCAAGTTGAGAGCGTCATTGGTAGCATATATCTGCATATTTCAACCTCAACTCCTTAAATGTCTGTTATCTAAAAAAATCAATTAAAAAAATCGCTGTTTTCCATCATTAAATGCGTATTCAAATAACAAATACAGTGTAGTTAGGATTTAAAATCAAATATATTGGAAAATTAAAATGCATTTTATTTTTCTTTGAACACAATAACCTTGATACAAGTATGTTTTAATCAGCTCTAAGAAACAATTTATGGAGAGAGAAAAAAAAAGCAAAATAATACAAGTTTATCAATTGTTAGTTCTACGGAAGTTAGACATTCGTCACGACTTTGTCCTTGGAATAATGGAAGTGTGACTGTTGTAGGCAATACAGGATCAATATATCTATATAGATTACAGTAATAATTATACATGTATACTCCATCAGGGACCTGCTCCAAACCAAGGCCGCTGACATGTAGCAATAAATAACACCAGTCCGACACTGGTATAGCTCACATATTAACAATTAATCAGTCAATACCATATTCATAAAGAAAGAAAGAATCATAAGTTACGTTGGGTACTTTTGTTTCCAATATTTTAGTTATAGAAATATATTTTCTTATTACAATAACATTATCTGAAACAGAAATCAGTTTGAAATAGTGTTTCGGACATTTGACACGTATTTTTCAAGGCATTTTCCTGTACAATGCAGTAGAAAAAATATGGCATTTCACGAAGAAAACAAAGATATCCATGCTTTTAAGCAATATACGTATCCTATTTCAGCAAATATATCTGTTTTTCTAAACCAAAGGAATCCATGCTTTTAAAATATCCTCTTGGCCTAAATATAGTCTGGTTTAAATGACGCTCTACCTGCTTTGAAAAAATGTATTCATAATTTTGTAAAAAAAAACGACATCCACGCTAGTTAAAACAGAAACATGCATACTTTTACAACAGACATATCAAAGCATTTAAGCAGACAAGGTCATAAAATAAAAAATAAAACACAGTAACAAAAATGAACCTTATGATGTTCTTTGAAGGTTTGAAATGACGCATCGTTCGCAATGCTAATTTTATACTGATCAATACAGATAAAAAATGGATGAATGTTTCCACTCACCGTTGTTTCATCAGTGTACCGAGGTATGAAGTGTTCCTAATATTGCATGTATCAGCTGTAAACAAGTCAGTTAATGTAAAACTCGTTCAAAAATGTAAATATGGCGTAGTCGTAGCTGTGTAACAGAAAGGTGCCACACCTGTGAACCCTATCACCGAGATCATTACAAAGTACTTTATATCTAAAAATTGTTGAGGTAACTGAAGTGCAAAAACACCATACACACTACCATCACATATATACCACACTCATCAAGTCTTGAGGCACACATGTGTATATCGTTCTTCAACATGGGCATCAGATTCTGTCAACACGCACGAGTTCTGTTACGTCCAGCTTCTATTTGATGCAAAGTATAATACAGTTTAACTTTGATATATATTTTACAACTTACAACAATTATGAAACCTGTTCTATCAAATTATATCAATCACTCTTGGATGGAAATGCACAGAGTTTGTTTTTTTTTTTTTTTTTTAAATATGTAATTGTAATAACGTTTAGTTGACGAAATTCTCTTTTTCTTTCCAGGAACAAACGGACGATGAAACTGAGGCTGGTACGTATTTGTCAGACTAACACTTGTCTTACCGTAGATTCTGAACAGTGGTTAACGTAAATCATGTTCACGAGAGTTAATGAAGTATTTTTGAAACTCAATATTTCATATATATTAATCCTGTCAATATTTTCTCCGTTTTCACTTTAATTCAAATTTAAGCTTTTAATACCTTCTTTAAAGATGTGTGGCGCTTAGCTGATGTATATACCCTCAGCATAGGATTTTCTGTGGCATCACAATGGAACGATGATTGCTTACAGATGATGGTGATTCTGCATCTTGTGACATCCTTGACTTGTAGTCCGTCACTGCTGTCATTCTAGTCGCGAAGCCTCATTTGACGTCATCAGGTGATGGCCAGCCCTCTTCAGATGTTTCGACCCTTAATCACTACATCCTTCGGCTGGTGGGTCAGTAGTGGTGGCCAAACCACTACTCGTCTATGTCGGCTTCCACATCGGCTCATCTCGTTTGTGCCATAGCCAGCACGATGCTCTCTCTGCAGCTTCTCCCAATCGTCTGATGGCGGTAGCTCTTGCCCTCCCAGTGAGTCCTATTGACCGTAGTGTCCTCCACACTGACTGTGCGGGGAAACCTCTACAGCCAACCTCCACTGGAAAGAGCCATACTGTCCATCCTCTGCTCCTGCACTTTTCCATCAGCTCATCATACTTGGCTTTCTTCCTCTCGTGAGCTTCCTCGCAGCCTTCCTCCCATGGTACGGTGAGCTCTATGGCGATGAGGTGTCTGGATTGCTCTGTCCAGATTACCATGTCAGGCCTCAGTGTTGTTTCCACTATTCCTGGAAACACAAGCTTCCTGTCAAGGTCAACCTTCATCTCCCATGTTGACGCCCGTTCAAAGATGGATGAGGTGCTTCGAGGCTTCACTGTGGCTTTCTCCCCTGGTTTCACAAACTTGATACCAGCCTGGTTTGTTCTTACACCAGTTCTTTTCTTCCTTCTCTCCACTTCAAGGATATCCGCTAGGACCCGCAAGACCTTTGTGATGCTTTTCTTTTGGAAATAGTTGCATCTACAGATGATTTCACTCTATCACGTAAATTCAGAATTATTTAAATGTTTAACACACATTGCTTTCACTGAAAATTTTATTTGCAACATCTTAATATAGCGTACTCTCCAAATATTCAAATCTACTTGAGCTACCATCGATATTAAACGACTATCTGTTTTATGCGGCCACTTTTCATTCCTCCCGACCGTTATTACTATGTAATTTAACTGTATTAAACGACCATCTGTCTAACGCGACCAAGCTAGATTGTAAAAACAATAAGTTACTAAGAAAAAGGAGTAGTGTGTACCCCAAGACGCTGATATGGTTAAAAAAAACAGCTTTGCTAATAGTTACGTGATATTCATTAGAAATGCGCCTATTTGAAAAAAAAAGTTTGTGTATGCAGAAAAACAGTTAACAATTCACTCCAACATATGGCTATTCCGTCCATTTTCATGCAAGACTTATCCGTGGTACTAAGGTCGAAAGAACGAAAACATTTATGTGTAAAGTGTTCCGAATAATATGTAGGAAAAAAAGGTAATGTAGGAAATGTTCTATGCATGTACGTTGTACACCCCTGCAGGTCGGGGATCGAGAAAATCGTTAGAGGCGACTATTTCGCTCTACTTCTAACTACCTTTTATTTGCTAACGCCTTGCTTGGCAATACCTCACTTTTGGCTTTAATGTTGACCTTTTGGTATGTCCCAGGCCCGGACCTACACCAAAGTCCTTAAAAATGATAGTTGTTATTTCCTTCTAACGTTCAGCATCAACGGTAATGTCAACAAATGCTTCACCCGTTGTCAGTATAATGTGACCGGGCGGAGTGCTAGCTGTGATGGGTGCCTTCGGCATGGTGTTTCAGTGAGATAGCACTGTATAGTCGGTATCAGATCCGCGCTATCACAAGGCGGCAAGTACGCCAACAAATCCTGTCTCCTGCATACACGTACAAACAAGCACGCATACAACTCACACATAGAGGTACGTCCTTAAATGGCCTTAGCTGTTAATAGGACGTTAAACAAAATAAATCCAAACCAAGCACAACCAAGCAAGTAACGTTACAACGTTAGGCCAAAACAGATAAACGAAACTCAGCAACTGACACCAGATGGCATTCTGCAGTGACGTACTGTAACAAGAATTGTATTTCCCCGTATTCTGTATACAAATGTACTTGTCATTCATATTTGACGCTAAATCTATATACAAATAGGTAATTTCGAATATAGTATGCAAACCTATAACATTGTGCTGACTCTGGACGTAATTACACTGATCATTATTTCCTGTGGCAGTTGGTACTGTTTAGGTGTAATATATGTATAGGTGTAACATGTGCAATGGGATCTGAACCTGTATCTTGAATGACGACTGGTTAGCTTAACGAATGGTAAAACTAAAATTTTGAAAATGCTTTTGAAGAGAAATAACAATTTAGATTAGTTTTCCCTTCTGATAATCGTTTTGATCCCGGTTCATGTAATTTTATTTTCGAATTGAATATCATAAAAATATTTCATTTGTAAAATATTTCCGGTAATTAATGGTTCAGCAAACTAGGCTTTGAACAGCTGCTGTATCCCGGCGTTGTTTATATATCAATAGTTCCGTCGTAACAGCGGTGGTCGATATGACTTTAAACATTTAAGGATGCTTGCCTCAAGCTTTTCGTGACGGGGAACACTTTTACGTTCTCAGTGTATGCGCATAGATGTACTGGCTATGCGATCAACAATTTTTGAAATCGTTTGCGTTACTTTAAATTTAAGTCAATCTCGCCAAAGTCTCGCTGGAAGGAAACAGATCCTATAGTGAGTGTTCAGTATAAAGTGCTTTGCAGTAGTATGTGTATTTATTGATTTTAATTTATTTGATGAGAAACGGTTGATAAGTATTATCAAAACGTTATTTTGTAATGTCATATTTTATCATTTGTGTTATAATTTAGTGAATCGAAAACCAGTCAAAATTGGACTAAACACGAGATTATTAACACAACAAAGTAATTTAAGCTAAATCCATACCTTGTTAAACAAAAAGGCACAATGGAATTGATTCCCGAAATAAAGCTATTCAGATAAATTAAAGAGGTAAACTTCACCAATTGATGGTATTTTAACAATGGCTACGAATGTAGCCCCCGAAGCACGACCTTGACCGATGCTTTCGTCTTCACAAAAAGAAATTAATTAACCGAGATGTTCCGAATGGAGATGACGTGTCTGATTTCCGATAATGACGGATGTCTGTCATATTTCCTCTCCCTATCAATATGACATTTAAATGTTAAGCATAATTAACATAATTAATTCGACTTTTATCTAAACTAATCAGATATTTTAACTACCAAGGGGCCTATCGTATACTGTATAATCGCCACGAGACCTAACGTAATGTATACGCTGTTATCGCCCGAGTTTCTGGCGCCGGATTTCAGATATCATCGATCACCTTTAAAGCAAGGTTAAGGTCAAATAAAACAGTGTTACCATGGTAACGTATACACATAAAACTAGCCGCAGTTGTATCCGGTCACATTAACTAGTGATACATTGAAATACTATCAATTATTGATTATTTAAACAAAATCATTATCATGGTACTCAAACTAGTCACGGCCCGGGATGAGTATATAATATAAACTTATATATTGGCACTTAGATAGAGAATAAATGTATCGCTCAAAACTTAAAAGGTATCATCTCTAAAGTGATATAATTCTGCTAAAACTCGTTTTCGGAATTATACTTAAAATTTAATCTGCAGTTTTTGGAATGTATACGTAACGGAAGAAGAAGCTGTTAGACAATATTTGACTACGTAGAAACGAATTCGGGTTTTTTCGGAAATCAATGCAAAATATCTAATTTTCAATAATACATTCCATTACAATAATTGTAGAGAAACACCTACTGACACTTTCTGCAAAATTATCCCATATTTTACAAAAATATTTTTATGCAGAAGAAAGGAACAAGAGTGATCGTGGATAAGATATTTCATGCATTTAACTACAAAAAACAGCGGTACTTTCACTAAGACGCTTGAATATAAATCCTGGGCCTGTTCGTTTATGCGGAACAACTGGTTTGACCGTTTTTAAATGTAATGATTTCGAGAATAAATCCTTGCGGACCTGCAAATGTGTATGCAGGCCTTGCAAGGCTTTCTCAGGGCTCAACTTAAAGCAGCATCATATTACTAGGTCCGACCTTATTTAATAAACGAACAACTGGGGTTCAGCCGGTTCAACTGTTTAAACGAAAACGGCACAGGTACACATTTATAAAATATTTCAGTTTGTGAATGTAAGAAAGCGAGAGTTATCGTCCGTTGTTTGATTACAGCCTACAAGGAGGCGTTTTCCCTTTTCGACAAAGATGGAGACGGGAAAATTACATTCGACGAACTGCAGGTTGTGATGAAATCACTCGGTAAAAACCATACCGCCAATGACATCCGGGACATGATCAATGACGTCGATAAGGACGGTAAGTCACGTGATCTAACTGTTCCTTATAAGGTGGGATGCTGAGATGTAAATCATGAGACAATGAGTTCGTTAAGACGACAAAAAGTATATAAAGTCCAAAGTGTGCTGATCTAAATGTTCCTGCTATTTCGTTTACATATAGATATATTGCATTGACGCAGTTTTACCTGTGACAATGAAAGAAACACGGTCTGTTTTTACAGAAAAATAGGTAATGTACTATAGTCGTTGAATCGAAGTCAACTCCTACATATTCATTTCTCTGATGAAGGTGATAGGGTACATACCGTACTAGTCATCGAACCATCACACAGGAATACTCAACTTGTAGGGCTGCATCGACCTTTTCTACAAACCTATATTAAATGTTTAGAAATAGTATCAGAAAACGTACATATCTTAAAACTTTATACGCTTTGGCGGATCTTAGGTCGTCGAGTTCCCTCTTGTACGTGTCTTTTTATGCATCAATATTTGTATGAATTAAAAGTTAACCAAATCAATTTATATCTCTTATGAAAACATGTTGTTTTTTTCTCTCCAAAAATCCAGTTTCATCCTATCAATTGTTGTATATCTTTTTTTTTCGGTAGCCAATGGTACGATAGAATTCGATGAGTTTACTCTCATGATGAAGGACTCCAAGGCTACCGATGACGAATACATGGAATCATTCAGTATGTTCGACGAGGATAATGATGGTTTGATCAGCCGAACAGAATTGAAAAATATTATGAAACGACTGGGTCAGAAACTGTCAGACGACGAACTAGACATGATGATTACGGAGGCCGACGACGACGGGGACGGTCAGATTAACTTTGACGGTAGGTCAAAGTGGAAAGGTCATAACCAGTTGTATCCGTTTATTGGCAATTGCGTTAGGTTATTATGGTCTATTCATAACTTTGTCGGAAGGTCAGATTTTATGAGATTTATTTCTAAGCACGGGAGGCTTTGACAATTGGGTATATTTGTATTGTTATCTCAACAGTTGAGTCAGATCAAGACTACATACACTTGGGTTTCTTATCATCAACATTATTGGTAGGATACATTAATTACATGCAGTGGCGTAGCACACGTGTATGCTTGAGTGCTAAAACACTAACATTTTCAAGAATTTGTTTTTATGTTAAATATGGACCGTCCGTATCAATCATAAAAAGGAAAGAAATAAAACCAAAATCCTCTTGAACATTGTAGTCTGCTCAAATAGTGTTGTTATGTTATGTCTATACACATTGACAAATCTCTCGGTTATGTAATAAAAGAAATTACTTAGTGAAGCACAAAATTCAATATTATTAATATAGCAAGTCGGGTTTTAATCGTTGATAATCAGACTAAAAGGAGTTCCCAGACCACAGGAGATTGCTGCTACAGGACCTAGTAGAATTGATTTCCAGCTATGGGAGGGGAAACTCCCCCTCCCAAATCCTCCCCTCCTCTGGCGCTATACATATTTACGCCTCGGACGTTCGACCATCTGAAACCATACACTCAGAAAAATGATTTGCTACGCCACGGACATGTTACATTTTACATTTACATTTTACATTTTACATTTACATTTTACATTTACATTTTACATTTTACATTTTACATTTACATATTACATTTACATTTACATGTACGTTTTACATTTACATTTACATTTTACATTTACATTTTACATTTACATTTACATTTTACATTTCTTATCATGACTTCTTCAACACCCTATCTTGGTATCGCAATTGATAAACCACTACTATACTACATTGTTTGTCAAACGTTATGACATTAATTTCATAATCGGTAATATTTTCTTTCCAAGTAGCAATATTTCCACTCCTCTGATGTACTTTATATACCACAATTATTCACCATTTCAGAGCCTACTCTAAGTATCACATTAATTTGGAGGACTGGATCACAAAGAAGGGTTCGATTCTAATATTCAACCATGATTAAAGTAGACTCTGTTTGCTTTTACACTCATAACAAGAAACAACTCCAAACACGTAATGAATGAAAAAGGAAACCAAAATTGTGGTATCTGAATTTATTCCAATAGAGCCACTTTGATTACTCTAATCATAAAAAAATCTTATTCATTAAAAGAACTTAAGCATAGAATAGTTGTAATGTTACAAAAATAGGAACAACTACCATAATATAGACAAAAAATGTCAGCTAGCCTAAGTTTGGTTGGCTAAAAACCGCACCCACTCAACGGAATACAAAACACATCAGCTGACAGGGGTAGGAAGAGGGTTGGTTTTAAATCGAACAGATTGAAATGGTGCCACGCCCTCAAAGTGAAAACAGCATTATGTTGACACTGCGACGTTTTTTGTCCATGTTTTTAAAGTTATAGTACATAGACTTTCTGGTTTATTTTTTTCAGAGTTTAAGCAGATGATGAGCGAAGGCAATCAGCGAAAAAAACCATTCCCGTGATTCAAAAACTAATGGCCAAACTTCCTATGCATTATTCATAACAGACATTTACTCATCACATCAAAGGGTTAACGATCGGCTCAAACGCCGAGAGTGCCTCACGTCCATACCATCCATTGAAGTGTCCGGACGGACGGACGGACGGGTGGTTGGATATGTGTTCGGACGGACGGTTAGACCAAAACGTGTAAAACCGTTCAATGCTTACTGACGGTGAAATATTTGCTCGGAGTTTTTTTCCAGATTTGGATCTTTATGTAAATATACTATCTTTGTCATCAAGATACTGGGACGACGCAAGTTCGTATATACGGATATCGGCTGTCAATACCAACGCTTGATTTGTCTCTTTTTAGTCACCAATAGAAATAGAAATATATAGAATATAGATGGGTTTTTTTCTTCTACATTTTAAATACTATTTTATACATTACCAGTAACAAGTTAAATTGTAGGCTGCGAGTTTAGAAGCTCTTTGTTTTTCTTGTTGTCATTTAGGCTGTCGTTACAGTCGAAATTTTGTCAAACGAGTTATTCCTGAAAGTTATACAGGAGGAAAAAATCTGTCCTTTATAATGTTTAACTGCTTAAATTTTCGATATATTCTTTTGATAACATTGTTAAAACTGTTCTTTTTATAGTTTAACTGCTGCTAACTCTTTTTTAAATATTGTCCGTAATACGTACCTTAATATCATTGTTGGTGTATTTCCATACACGAGTGTATTGTTCATTTCCAATTTAGATGTATTTTATATCTTGTTTACTATTTATTTATAATTATGATCGTATGGTCAGTAAGCATATAGTGACATAGATTTGATATAAAAAAGTTCCTTGGTGATAAATCTATTTAATAATTATTTAATAAAGTCTAAAGGAAAAATATTGATAGTGGAAAAATTGGTTGAATCGGTTAAAATATGATTAAAGGCTTTTTTCATTTTGATTTGAGTATTTAAGTCTAATAACGTCATATGACACGTGGTGATCACGTCATCAGGCTAACATGAAGCAATTTGACGACGTCATATTATGTTGTGTGCACATTTGACACGGTTTTGTGTTTTTCAAATGACCTACCGCGACGGTGTGCTATTGACTGTAATTAGCTTTATGATATCATACGATATGTTTGCCTCCTATTGGCTATGTTAATCCCGACGTGATCATGTCGTGGGGTTTTGTCAAAGTGAAGGTTACAGGCCAGGTCTTAGAATAACATTAACATTGGCCGGTAATGGATATACATATTTTTCTTTTCATTCAGATGTTTTTTAGTAAGCAATTAGTATCAAATTCTTTAAAATTTAAAAATATCATATTATCACTGGGTATTATTTATTAACTTATTTTAATTTGTTTAGATAATTTGTGTGTATACTGAAATTAATTTGTGATTTTATACATGTCTTTCTTTTAATAACTTTATCAGGGTAATTGGATTTCATAGTTTTGCTTTTTAAAGATACAATTCCATGAATATAGGAAAAACATGTGTCACTATACTTAGTCGCTATTACGTTAAAGGAATATGTTTGTATTTCCGGGTCAGTGTGGCTTACATGAATATTTAAATGAAGCGCTACCTTACTTTTAGACCGGTATGCAAATACATATTAAACACTTCTGTCCTTTTTCTTGACCTTTTTAATGATAGTCTTCGTATCGAAAATACATCACTTTGTATTAAGAAATTACTTCCGTAATGAAGTTAACAGACCATTTTTGAAATATTTTTGATCGCTAGCGTAACTTTTTACAAAATCATAATGATACTGACGTCAGAGAATTACTGTAAGCCGCATTCCACTGTACTCATAGTGTTATGAATGCCATTGGGAATTTTGGTCGCTTTATGTAAATGCGAAATAGTTTACATTGGGATTTCTAAGGGGGAGCTTTAGGATGGTTCAACACTAGGCCAGATACAATAAAATTGATAAAATTGTAACATAAGTCTAACATACTAACTATTGCAAAGGCGTTTTTAAATATAACAATTCTTGCTTAAAACGCATCTAGTTAAGGGTATATGTAACGTATCTATAGACCATACAACGCCAAGTGAAGGATGTTTCCTAAAACATATATTCGTGGTATTGTATAATTAATTAATACAAACTAACAAACATTCCATAGTTTTAAGCAATAATTTTGTCCAGTTTATATTGTTTTCTTTATACAAATAGACTACTTGATGCGGATAAACATGTATAGATACCGAAATATTTCCTGCTATAGCGTCCATTTTCCTTGTGATTTTTTTGGGATGCGGTTAGACGTATCGTAACTCTGCTAACGTGCTGACTGAACAAAGACGCAAAGAAAGTAAAAAAGAGAAATTAGCAATTTATTTATAATCGTGATACACTGTCCTGTTTTGCAGTATTTAGATATTGTTGTGCGTGTTTCTATGTCTTTGTCCTCGTTTTGAATATATATATATATATACTAAATTGTTTTCTTACCATCGTTATTAAACTTTTTGACATTAGACATTTGTTTGTTGTTTACATCTACATTCTGTGTATGTTTTGCGACTTCTGTAAGCAAACAAAGGGAGACAATCTATGCCGAGGGTGTGTATGTTTGAAACATATCAGAAAGTGATCGGCAAACTAAATTACCTGGTTCAATATCATTAACAAGATTTTTTCTGTTGATAATAGTGGAAAATTTATGTGAAAATTATGAAATGTGAAAAAAGACAATCTATGCCGAGGGTGTGTATGTTTGAAACGTATCGGACAGTGATCGGCAAACAAAATAACCTGGACCAATATCACTAGCATTATTTGTCTTCTGTTGATAATAGTGGAAAAATGTATGTGAAAAAAACCTCTCCTTATAATTAAGAGAAACTTTACACCAAGTAAAACAACACCGATCTGTATGCTTGATGACGATATTAATAGCAGAAACGCTCATTTATGAAGTGTTTGTTTTTGTATATATGGGTATATTGACGTGAATTTACGTTTCCTTGAAACACACATATAAACTGTTAATCTTACGGCATCTCCACCCGATCATAGACGTTCTTTAAATAAGGTAGGGAGTCTCACCTCTTTTCTACTGCCGGAAGGCTTTAAACAACTATTAAATTATTTTTATGTTGAAGATATTTACACGATAAAACTGCGAATGTTTTGCTTGAGAATCTAGGACTAGATAGTGTGTAGCATCAAACATACGTTTTATATAGGTAAATAACCAGGAAAATTTAACAACGAAAAACTTAAACGCTATATATCATATCGATACACATTATTTACGTTATTGTGTAAAAGATTATACGGAACTAGTTTAACACGGCTGTCACATTATAACGACATTGTCAGGTTCCCAAAAGGAGATGCCGTAAAAAAAAAAATATTTTTGTTAACCAAGAACAATTGTGAAGGTCAAATTACAAGTACCTCAGGGACAATTAATAGCGTGGCTTAATTTATTTGTTTTGGTTTTGTTTTATCAGGTTTAACAGCTAAGGTCATTTAAGGACGTACTTCAATGTGTGCATATGTGATGTGCTTGAGGCAGGTTTGCTTTGTACATGCCTCTTTGCAAGATGGCGGATATAATCCCGACTTTATAGTGCTACCTCACTAAAACACTATGCCGAAAGCACCAAGTACAGCATTCAACCCGATCACATTATACTGACAATGTTGCGATTACCCTAAATGTTGACGTTTAACAGGGCATGTCCCGTCATGAGTCAATTACCCTCCGCACTTGGGCTAACGCTAAAAATTAAAGCCAAAATCGGTATTACCAACAAAGGCACCAGGAACAAATTTCTAAGGAAACAAAGAGAAAATAAAATGGAAAATGTTACTTTAGGAGCAGTAGGTCATTTTTTCTCTTCATATGTCATATGTCTCCTTAGCAGACACAGAAGAAAAACCCGATTTTGCAGCGGGAATAAAAAAAAATCTAGTTGTAAAGTGTAAATATTTATGCCAACCAAATATGTAGATCAAATAGATACGTCTACAAAACAATGTAATCATCATTGTCACTAGTAAGATAAGTATTAACAAGTCCTTTTTTACGCAAATATTCCATATACATCAGATGTTGTGCTACATTTAAATATTTCTTCAGAATTGTTCAGAAAGTTTAATTTTGCTGATAAAGAATTACATCTGCAAAGCATCAAAATGAGAGCTCGATATGTATTGGTCATTGGGAATCAAACATCGCACAGAGTCAGGAAAAACGTTTCGGTTGCTTGCGGTTAAATTCTTCTGACAACAAAGGTCATTTGACATTTATGTCAGTCGGTCATCAACAACCTCGCCATACGTATACTTTCAAGAGGTTCATGACGAAAGAAGAACTAATCGAATCCATTTCCTGATTTCTGTCAGTTAGAAGTTTTCTTTCTTAAGGGTAATGTATAGACATTATTTGTTAACACGCGATTTCCGTTAAGAACACCCAGCACCGACCGTTGGAGATGACGGGGTCAGAAAATCTAGTACATGTGACATGACATTAATCAAGTCAAGCCTATGGAACATCACTAATCAAACCTATGGCAATCGTTCCCCGATAGCATGTATTTAGAGTCAGGAATTATTTTATTTTATGTTAATTTCGGCTTAATAATTTCGCGTGACGTCTTCGCATGTAATTTGTTGCGCACACGATTGATGACCTTGAGTTGTTCTCGTTAATAAGTAAGTTCCTGGTGACGTAATGAGGGTGCACTTAACCCTAGGAATGGTAAGTTACATATTCTACTGTAATAGGAATACTGCTGGAACTGACCAACTATTTTACTGAGCTCTTTATGTTAAAAACAGTGCCTCATGTCTTCTTCGTCTTCGAAATTCGTGGGGATCTTAATATTTCTCTCTAATTCTAAATGCCTTTGATTTCCTAGCGCCTCACTTTTGACTTTAGTGTTGCGCGTTCGCCCAGGTGAGGAAGGCAATGGGTTCTGTCCCCAGGCCGGGACATACAAATGTCCTTAAAAATGATAGTTGTTATTTCCTGCTTAACGTTCAACATTTGCGGGTTATGGCAACAACTGGTTCACCCGTTGCCAATACAGTGGGATCGGGCGGAATGCTGTGCTTAGTGTCTTTGGGATGGTATTTCAGTGATAAAAATTTGAAGCACTATAAAGTCGGCATAAGATCCGCGCTATCACCAGGAGGCACCAACATTGCCTTCCACGGCACACATGCACGCTTACAAAACACATATGGAAGCACGTCCTTAAATGACCTTAGCTTTTCATAGGACGTTAAACAATATAACACCAAACCAAACGCTCACTTACAGTGGATTAACCGAGTATACATGAGTTTCTTTTTTGTGGAACTCAGTTACGAGTCCTTACAGCTAAATAACCACAAGTCATTAGGTGAACGATTCTACTCACCGTTGGATGAGGGGTAATATTACATGTAACTCGTCATATTCAGGTTCATGATGATTGAAAATTAACAACTTATTCACCTACTCACATTCATCAGTTTCAAATTCTGTTGTTTTAATAATCCATATCTCACAATGGCAGTATAATGATCGACAGTCAGGGGTTCCAGTCCTGGCCTGACCCCGTGGCGCTATTATTATACTCAGAAACACCCTTTAAACTCTTTATTATACACTGATTCCGCAAGGTCACGGTTTCTGTTTAGAGGGAATTTATTGATGCTATATTAATATCGGGGAAAATGTAATGCATAGTTACAGTTGTTGGCATCGGTACGGGATCCTTTAAATGCTGTAGAAAGATAACTTATGATATATACCTATACATGTTTCTGTCATCACGTCAAAACTCAGACTGAAATACGTGATTAGACGTAATTAAGTAGCTAATATCCAAATAGCTGTGTGATCAGCATCATTAACCGACAAATAACATGTAATTAAGCATGTTAAGTTATTAACTTATGATTGTTATCAAGGTCAACACTTATCAGCAGACAACACCCACTTCAATCAATTGCTTTATCAACTGTGGACAAGTCACTGTAAAGCCTCTACAAATGCATATTATTTTATTCATTTTTAAAACAACCATCAATCATATGTGTAATTACGAGATTCATTTCATGAAGCAAGCGTGGAAGAGAAAACAATTATCCTATAATTGCAGGACTTGCTTTACCTTGTATTAACATGTTTCCAAAGCTCACTATTGAACAGTGTATTTCAATAAGCAACATACATAGAATTGAATTATTTATAAATCTATCTCCTCTCACTTACAATCGCGATGTACAATGTAAGTCAAATACCATCGGTGCGAGTATAAACATCTGTTAACAAACAGATACGTATGTATAGTGGAATGGAGACTCATTGAAACTCTTTTTATAATTGCTTTCCTTGTTATGGAATAATCTGAATATTTAATGTATCTCACATTTATAATGCACACCACAATACTATGGATGAGATTGTTCGCTGATTACATAAATTGAGTGAAACGTTAAGGTATTTCATGTGTGCAAAATAAATAAAGTTAAAGTAGTTTGGTAATCGACAATTAAGAAAAATGTAAAGTATGTCCATTGTTGAAACAGTTTGATGAAAATACTGTTCATGCACACGCGCATCCTTGGTTAATGCAAATACATGCAACGAAAACTATTACCCGTACCTGTACCCATCAGGAATATATGTAGTCGCGTTTATTACGAAACTGCAAGAAAACTATTTAAATGTTGACAGAATGATGACAGGTGTTTCCAGTATACATGTATAACAAATAAACACAAACGCAACAAGGCTGGCTAAGGTGAAACACAACTTGTATGATCTTTTACCTTCACACTGTTCAAAACAGGCTCTCGCTCAGGTAATTTGACTTGACATAGCCTTGTTAGTTTA
Organism: Mizuhopecten yessoensis; assembly: GCF_002113885.1. Classification (NCBI taxonomy): domain Eukaryota; kingdom Metazoa; phylum Mollusca; class Bivalvia; order Pectinida; family Pectinidae; genus Mizuhopecten; species Mizuhopecten yessoensis. Next base: position 933,167 of record NW_018403528.1, on the reverse strand, counting down.
ATGATCAGTTGTGATATATCCAATTGATAAAATGTGTCGTTATTTCAGAACTTTGAAACATTTTCTGAGCGATTTTAAGAAAATACTAGATACTTCAGGAATACATCTGCAGGTACTTTTTTTCCTTATATGTAATATGCAGGTCTTTGCGTGTGCACAACAATTCAATGTTCAAATGTCACTTTTCAGCGAAAAAATGAAAGCGCTTTCAAAAAACTGTAGTCATTGTTTACATTGTTCTTGAGACATGATTACAAAACCGCTAGGAGTTTTTGTTTTATTTTTTTTGAAAAATTATAAGCTTATAACATATTGTACTTTACAAGGCAACGGCATATCATATTTCACCCAGTTGCTATATCGACCTTCCATGGAACTCCATTGTTGAGATGAAGCCCTTCACGGAGGAAACAGGAAATTAAACTTAAACCTAAATCAATGATCTCCAACTTTATTTCTCTAATAACAAATATTGCAGTTAGGAACGTTGTACGAGTTACTCTGGATTGGAAATTATCAACTCCATGAATGATAAAGCAGTAATACACACACGAATAAAAATAGACATCCCAGTCAATAGGGTAATCAGGCCCCTAACAACCAGCTTTATGTTAATGTTACAACGTGTGATCGCCTATATGTCAATTCAAATGTAGTGACTTTTGTTATCCGTTTATCATAGGAAAACAAGACAATATGCATAGAAATCATATGTAGAATAGAAGGCCAATATATCTGATTGTGCCGTACATCGACACTTATCCCAATGGACATTCAAAATTCCGGACTACAGTAGAAAACAGAAATGGCAGTGTTCAATGAATGCACGGAAAAAAGTATAATCACCTAAACCAAATTTTAAAGTTAGATATCTTTAATACAAAATGAATTCATACAATATATATGTACATAACAATCACTTGGACGAACGCTATTGAATGACTGCCTTACAAAACAGCTTTACATGGTAGCAAACCAGAATCTTTTGTGTGGCGATACTAAGGAGGGAGCCTTTTTCTAACATCATTGATTATTTTACGCACCTAGTAGTATTAGCGTTGCATTCATTTGACGAGGCACGTTTTGAAAAACAGCGGAAAAACTCACGAAGGTCGATGTACGAAGGACATGGTTTAACAAAAACACACAGGCATTGTATTGTTAGAAAGTTTATTGAAGTTGTGTAGAAAGTTTACACACATATCTTGTTCGTATTTAAACAAACAGCAGTGTACAATCGATGTGGAAAGAAAAGACTTAACTCCGTATTGTAGAACGAGGCTTCTCCCGTGCTTCCTCACAGGACGAACATAACTTCGAGACACAGAGAAAATGGTAAGTAAATATTTAGATTAAGTAATTTCACTTCTGCATAACTATTTTTGTTTCAAACGACTGTACGAACACATTCTATTTTACATATTTAATTTGAAAAAATATATATATTACTGGAATGAATACGGAATTTAAGAAAGGGGAAGGGGCAATATTCGTTACCGGTATGCTAGTTTTATTATACCTTCCTAAATACTGAGGGAAATAACAAGAATTGTTTTGGCAATGGCGCCGTTTAATTTCTGTCTTGGTTATGCCTTACTTCTGTTTTACCTAGTTTATTCAAGGTTTCATCGGTCGGGAGTTTTGGGGCCTTAACGACCAAGGTATCTCCCTGTTCCCCGATTCCACCTGGATTATTTTCATTTTCTATATGTATTGAATCAACGACAAACATTTAACCAAAAGGGGCTTATCATACTTTTACTGTGTCCGCAGACATAAGTCAGCACACATGATTTTTTGCCCATAGGTATGTATGAGATATATATAGCTATATATCAGTCACCTACAGTATCAGACTAGAGAACATAAACTGCAGGCATTTCATATCAATACAAAGTGAGATCAAACAGTAGCTATGTTATAATCGATCTCTTGTTAGCGTCACCGTGCTAAAGGGTTATATTAGTTCAGGCTGGTTTAACCATTTTGATATTTTGGTCTATATTGATTATACGCACAGTAAATTATAAGTCAAGTACCATTCTTTTATTTTTCTTAGCGGTTCCTGTTTTGTTGTTTTGGTATTGGTCGATTTTACACAGTGTGTGTAATCCACACTTTTTTTTGTTATTTTCATATTTTTTGTAAGAAATAAACTGTTGGTTCCACATTTTGTTTTTTTGTAGTGGTTAATGCTGTTCTTCCTCACATGGTACATCCCTAATTCCCATAGTTGTATTTTCTTATCGACGTTTCGTTAAAGACCCATGTCGCATTGCAGACAAAACACTAGAGAATGTTAGTGTAGCTTGCTGAAGTTTTCTCGTGCATACAGTTATTACCTCTACTTAAATTTGTTTCGGATTAAATTGACTCATTCACCTGGTAGCTCAGGTAGTAAGGGCGGCAGTTTAGTGATCGGGGGTCTTGAGTTCGAGTGCTGCACTGACTATGTTGCATTCCTTATACTAATATTTAGAACACCGTTGTTGGATTAACTGATGTGGCACATTGTGGCTATAGCGTGTTCAGCGGTTTAGAGTCGAGACCCTAGTCTTTTGCACCACTCGTGTGACAAAGAAACCCAACGTTTTCAAAATACATTTTCAATTGCTGTTTGTGCTTAAAACAAACTTATAATTTAACACTATGTTAAGTTGTGCTTTTTTCATTGACATATTGATCACATGTACCTTAATACAATATCGCCATATACATTTTCAAGAAGCTAACCTTTATGTATTATCAGCGCAGAGTACAGATACATGTACCAGGAAATACAATAATGAGTCTAAAATACCGAGGAAACACAACAAACAACTGAAATCAAATACCACCCACATAACAATTATACATGAGTAATACCAAAATCAAAAAGCAACAAAAAAATGTTTACTAGGGCAAAACATGATCAAAGAAAACGCTACATTTATAAAGATAATAACGTACCAAGAAAAGAAGACTAGATGTTCCAGAAGTGTGATTTGTGTTCTTCATCGACGATACCCACCATGTAAATATAGGTGATACATTGTAACGAAATTACAAGACACCTTTCGGCATGAGCATTAAATTCAATCTTCATATCGAACAAAGTAATGAAATATTTTCAAATCTGATCACAAAACTGAACTTAAAACTGCCAATATATTTGATTTGATTTTTGAATAACCAACTGCAATATTGAAACATTGTGGGTAGGGTAGGAAGGGATGTTGCTGTCAAGAAAGGAAAAGTTCACAGTACAAAAAAAGATCAGCATTTTAATGTTTATCGTACGACCTAGTAATAATTCAATTAAACGTTTGCAAAGTTGTCACGACATTTCATTGTTAGTTATTGAACGGTCTAAGCAAAGAAAAGATAAATACATCTTGAAGTAGCAAATGTATAGACGTAACTATGGTATATATATATGTTACCATTCCTGTCATTTCAGACGGATGCCCTCACAGAAGATCAAATAGATGGTAAGTAAAGGATGTTCATAAGGTTAGCTTAATATATGTATATCTTTCAAAGCTCAAGTATTTATGAAAATTAACCGAACACCAAGTATATATATTTTGTGATAGTTTAAGATGTCTTCTATTTACGTTTTATTTAACAGCTCATTAATTGAAGTTCAACTAAGATAGATAAATCCCCATGCTCTATGTTTTTGTCCTTAGAATTCAAAGAGGCGTTCAGCCTGTTCGACAAAGATGGCGACGGCACCATAACAACCAAAGAGTTGGGAACAGTGATGAGGTCACTAGGACAGAACCCGACAGAAGCTGAGTTACAAGACATGATTAACGAGGTGGATGAGGATGGTAATTAGATAATATTAGTTGATACCATTTGTTCTACATTTGTATCGGCTAGATCATATTTACATAGTGGTCGATGATTTGTGATTTTGGTCAATATACTTCATGAAGTCACTTTTATTGTACCATGACAATGCTTTCAATGAAGTACACAGCCTTTGACGACTTGCTAAGGTTCCATCTTGTTTAGAAATATAAACATCCTTTCTTTCATTTCTACATGTAATATAACCATTAAGGGTTTTGATTTCGGTGAATATGTGTTATATTGACCTGAAAATGACATTAACCGAAAAAAATCCAAGTTCATGTAATCACATTTATATTCACCAAAATAAAAGTCATAATTGATACCTACTGAAAATACACCGTCAAACAGGCAATGTTAAAATTAACCCCACTTATTCATCATAACATACCACATATATACCATTAAATAACACCTATTCCGTCTTTGCATATTGCAGAGTTATCTTCTCTTGTGAGCAGGTATTGATTGTTACGTCATTTGTTTGTGAGAGTAACGTCATCAGATTTTGAGAAAACGACGTAATTTTCTCACACAAACCAATGAAGTAGCAATCAATACCTGCTCACAAGAGAAGATAACTCTGCCATACGCAAAGACGGAATATAACATTAAATAACACCTATGTAACATAAAATAAAACGGACACCCTTCACCTGTCTTATAACATAACAAACAAGGAGTAACATGACAACATACCGTAAATTGAGAATGTTTACCATTCGTTTCATTTTGCTATTTTTACCCTTGAACTAGAGCTGAAATTCAAAATGAGAATATATATAAGTAGAGTCATCAGTATAAGAAGGTCAAGTTTTGCGCATTCAATAATTTCGGAGATTGCAGTGATGTAAAAATATAAGAACATTTTCTCGAAGGGATTAATTATAAACAGCAAGTTTGTTATATTCATCCTGTAATACCAGGAAAAAACATTATAAAGCTCAACCATTATAATAATGATATACAACTTCATTGTAGAATAAGGGAAAATATTTACATGTCTCCCTTCTTCAGCCAAGTACATACGCAGTGAAAAAAGGCTTGGCGGATTGATACTTGTTTCAAATATGGCGCCGTTAACGCTTCAGCGAGATAACAGTCCAATGACAACCAATGCTTGGATGATTCATACTGATATTCGGAATCCATTATGTCTAATTATACAACGAAATAATGCTGACAAACTTCTTATTACATGGATGCACATTCAAATTTCTTTGGCGGTAACGTCGACAATGGCGGTTTCGTTCTGACCGCGTCACTGAGCAGTGTGTTAATACGCGTACATGGCGACCGTTGTAAATTAATAGAAAAGTTCGAAGGGCTTTTCGCATTGCTTTATTTGAAATTTAAAGCCCATAAAGGAAACAAAATAGAGTTGTTCACTGCGTATTTTCTAAATTTACTCATTTATCGATGTAGATTCTCTGAAACTATATTGTTCTAGCAACCACGGCCGCCGTAGTTACCATCGTGGCAACCCTCTTCGACTTTTTTTCTGCGTAATGTAGCATTTAAACATTCAACCAAATGTTAATATAAGGATTGACCTTCATTTTGACTGCTATACGGTAGTATGAACGCAATTACGCGCTTCATAGAGAATATGTTCGTTACCAACTGCGTTCATACTACCGTATACGCCGTCAAAATGAAGGTCAATCCTTAAGTAATTTATTGATGTACTTTTCATAGATATATTGTTGCGGCACTGCTTTCAAGAAATGAATTACTATGATTTATTGCAATATGTCGGTAGGATAAATATTTCAGGTCGATGGAATACAGTTACTTAACGATGTAAAAACTGGAACATTCGACGCTACACACATTTGTTATTTCATGTAAAATATACACAATTCACTGTTTGTAAGCTGTTGAAAACGTTGAAAAATAACACAAGTAAGATATACAATGGCAAAAATATAATCTACTCAAATCGTAAACGGGTTTAATTTTTTTTTTTTTATGTTGGAATGGGAGTTCAGTTTCGATCGGTGCGTTGGATACCATACCTTACAGTCTAGGCTTGATGCAATATTGACCTTACCAAGCTCAAAAGTAACCCTGATAACCAAATTCATTTCAGCAGAATTCCAAAGGTTTACATGGTCTCCAGACTCTTCTAGTACACAGTTTTATATCTTTCTATTCAAAAATCGAAGATCTATTTGATTTTATCTTCCTTGGTGAATGCTGCCTTGTCTAGATTTATCGTTAGCTAGCTCAGGCAGACGTAGCTCTTCGGAAAGTATTTGTACATAATAGTGTGTACCGAGATATATAGGTATGCCTGATAGTGTTTTGAAGTCCGAGTTCAAATGAATACACAGATCAGTAAATAGGCAATGTAATAAGACAATTTCAAGACAGAACACGGAACTGGCCCTAATTGGATCGCCACAAATAGTAATCATGATATATAACATTTCCGAAATTCATGATATCATTTATATATTATTTGCATAAAAACGATAGCTGCAATACACATTGACAACATCGCAATTGGTGCAGTGTAATTGGTGTTTGGTATCTATTACCAAACTGTAGAGGTACAAACACATGTCTGTGTCTTACCTTCGTCTTTCAATGTCATTAACAACAAGACAACAGCATGACCTGTAGATATACTAAACTTGAACCGGAGAGACACAAAACTACAACAAAATTAGGAGACACCAAAGCTACAGGGGTCAAGGCGATAAAAAAAAATGTTTCTAACAGACACCATAGCTACAGGGGTCAAGGCGATAAATAAAAAACATGTTTCTAACAGACACCAAAGATACAGGGGTCTAGGCGATAAATAATCAACATGTTTCTAACAGACACCAAAGATACAGGGGTCTAGGCGATAAATAATCAACATGTTTCTAACAGGGGGGAAAGCTACAGGGGTCTAGGCGGTAAATAAACAACATGTTTGTAACAGACACCAAAGCTACAGGGGCCTAGGCGATAAATAAACAAAATGTTTCTAACAGACACCAAAGCTACAGGGGCCTAGGCGATAAATAAACAACATGATTCTAACAGACACCATAGCTACAGAGGTCTAGGGGATAAATAAACAACATGTTTCTAACAGACACCATAGCTACAGGGGTCTAGGCGATTAATAAAGAACATGTTTCTAACAGACACCATAGCTACAGGGGTCTAGGCGATAAATAAACAACATGTTTCTAACAGACACCAAAGCACAGGAAGGAGAAAGGAAACAAAACAGTGTAGCGGTGTACTTACTAGTACTACAAGAGGTAATTTTAGGCTGCCAAAATTGAACATGGAAGGTGGATAGACTTACCACGTGAAATTAATTATAATCTAATTTGTATATTTCATAACTTGCAGGAGGTTGAAGATGATGTTTAATTGTAACAACTCTAACACTTCTCATGAATCTGGACTGTATATAGTTTGGTGATTTATAAATAACATAAACAAAATGACAATTTGAAACCTGTTTCATTTCTTATTTGTTATCAAATGAACAATCGCTCGTCTGTCCATTAATTCTCTGCATTATGTAATATTTCATATTTCTAGCCACTTGTAATGTTTATGAAAAATAAACAAAATGTATTATTTTATTTAGCGAGTGGGTTTATAAGTAAACATTTGAATACCACAGTAATAGTTGCGGCGAAATGGTTTAGATGGATGCACGCAAACAATACATTAAAAAGTTAATGGCTTTAAAGGGTGCATCAGTTATGCAAATATTTAGATTTACTCAAGAGGATATTAATGATTTCAGCTTAGGAAAAACCTGACATTAGTTCACAGCTGTACGGCCTTGAAATTACATGTACCTCTAGCACGAAGCTAGGAGGCGACCGTAATGTGATGAACAATTAAAACCGGCCACACTACATTTAATACAATTTCTTAAATTATACACTTAAATATAACACCTACTCATATTTAGATGCGTTAGACCACGAATGCAAATAGCATGTTAAAGCAGTGTGAATCATGAGGTTGTGTAACTTACTACGAAATTATGTAAACAAGTCACAAACGTGATATTTTAAAATGTTTAACGGAACTGGACTTGATCTCCGAGCAGGGTAAGGTAAATAGTCGTGTAAGCGTTTATGTCCAGGTATCACAGTGGTATATAGCTAGTATCGGTGTCCAGGTATCGCAGTGATCTATAGATAGTGTTTGTGTCCAGGTCTCTCAGTGATCTATAGCTAGCGTTTGTGTCCAGGTCTCTCAGTGATCTAAAGATAGTGTTTGTGTCCAGGCCTCTCAGTGATCTATAGCTAGCGTTTGTGTCCAGGTCTCTCAGTGATCTATAGATAGTGTTTGTGTCCAGGTCTCTCAGTGATCTAAAGCAAGTGTTTGTGTCCAGGTCTCTCAGTGGTCTATATCTAGTGTTTGTGTCCAGGCCTCTCAGTGGTCTATAGCTAGTGTTTGTGTCCAGGTATCGCAGTGGTCTATAGATAGTGTTTGTGTCCAGGTCTCTCAGTGATCTTAAGCAAGTGTTTGTGTCCATGTCTCTCAGTGGTCTATATCTAGTGTTTGTGTCCAGATCTCTCAGTGATCTATAGCTAGCGTTTGTGTCCAGGTCTCTCAGTGATCTATAGAGAGTGTTTGTGTCCAGGTCTCTCAGTGATCTTAAGCTTGTGTTTGTGTCCAGGTCTCTCAGTGATCAAAAGCTAGTGTTTGTGTCCAGGTCTCTCAGTGGTCTATATCTAGTGTTTGTGTCCAGGTATCGCAGTGATCTATAGATAGTGTTTGTGTCCAGGCCTCTCAGTGATCTAAAGATAGTGTTTGTGTCCAGGTCTCTCAATGATCTTAAGCTAGTGTTTGTCTCGAGGTCTCTCAGTGATCTTAAGCTAGTGTTTGTGTCCAGGTCTCTCAGTGATCTTAAGCTTGTGTTTGTGTCCAGGTCTCTCAGTGATCAAAAGCTAGTGTTTGTGTCCAGGTCTCTCAGTGGTCTATATCTAGTGTTTGTGTCCAGGCCTCTCAGTGGTCTATATCTAGCGTTTGTGTCCACGTCTCTCAGTGATCTATAGATAGTGTTTGTGTCCAGGTCTATCAGTGGTCTATATCTAGTGTTTGTGTCCAGGACTCTCAGTGGTCTATAGCTAGCGTTTGTGTCCAGGTCTCTCAGTGATCTTTAGCTTGTGTTTGTGTCCAGGTCTCTCAGTGGTCTATATCTAGTGTTTGTGTCCAGGTTTCTCAGTAACCATAGCTAGTGTTTGTGTCCAGGTCTCTCGGTACTCTATAGCTAGTGTTTGTGTCCAGGTCTCTCAGTGGTCTATAGCTAGTGTTTGTGTACAGGTCTCTCAGTGATCTTAAGCTTGTGTTTGTGTCCAGGTCTCTCAGTGGTCTATATCTAGTGTTTGTGTCCAGGCCTCTCAGTGGTCTATAGCGTTAGTGTTTGACACCAGGTATCTAAGTGATCTATAGTGTTAGTGTTTTGTACCGGGTATCTCAGTGGTCTAAAGTGTTAGTGTTTCACACCAGGTATCTCAGTGGCCTATAGTGTTAGTATTCGGAACCCGGTTTCAAAGTGGTCTACAGTGTTAGTGTTTGACAATATCTAGTGTTTGTGTCCGGGCCTCTCAGTGGTCTATATCTAGTGTTTCTGTCCAGGTCTCTCAGTGATCTAAAGATAATGTTTGTGTCCAGGTCTCTCGGTGCTCTATAGCTAGTGTTTGTGCCCAGGTCTCTCAGTGGTCCATAGCTAGTGTTTGTGTCCAGGCCTCTCAGTGATCTATAGCTAGTGTTTGTGTACAGGTCTCGCAGTGATCTTAAGCTTGTGTTTGTGTACAGGTCTCTCAGTGATCAAAAACTAGTGTATGTGTCCAGGTCTCTCAATGATCTTAAGCTAGTGTTTGTGTCCAGGACTCTCAGTGGTCTATAGATAGTGTTTGTGTCCAGGCCTCTCAGTGGTCTATAGCGTTAGTGTTTGACACCAGGCATCTAAGTGGTCTATAGTGCTATTGTTTGACATCAGGTATATCAGTGGTCTATAGTGTTGGTCTTTAGTGTTAGTGTTTGGAACCAGGACTCTCAGTGGTCTATAGCGTTAGTGTTTGACACCAGGCATCTAAGTGGTCTATAGTGTTAGGGTTTGGAACCAGGTATCTCAGTGGCCTATAGTGTTAGTATTCGGAACCCGGTTTCAAAGTGGTCTACAGTGTTAGTGTTTGACAATATCTAGTGTTTGTGTCCGGGCCTCTCAGTGGTCTAAAGTGTTAGTGTTTGACAATATCTAGTGTTTGTGTCCAGGCCTCTCAGTGGTCTAAAGTGTTAGTGTTTCACACCAGGTATCTCAGTGGTCTTTAATGTAAGTTTATGGAACCAGGTATCTGGTATCTCAGTGGTCTGTAGTGTAAGTATTTGGTACCAGGGATCTCGGTAGTCTATAGTGTTAGTATTTTGTTCCGGGTATCTTACTGGTCTATAGTGTTAGTATTTCGTACCAGGTATCTCAGTAGTCTATCGTGTTAGTATTTGGAACAAGGTATCTCAGTGGTCTTTAATGTAAGTTTATGGAACCAGGTATCTGGTATCTCAGTGGTCTGTAGTGAAAGTATTTGGTACCAGGTATATAAGTGGTCTATAGTGTTATTGTTTGACATCAGCTATCTCAGTGGTCTATAACGTTGGTGTTTGGAACCTAGTGTTAGTGTTTGACACCAGGAATCTCAGTGGTCTATAGCGTTAGTGTTTGACACCAGGTGTGGTCTATAGTGTTAGTCTTTGACACCAGGTATCTAAGTGATCTATAGTGTTAGTGTTTGGAACCAGGTCTCTCAGTGGTCTATAGTGTTAGTGTTTGACACCAGGTATCTAAGTGGTCTATAGTGTTATTGTTTGACATCAGGTATCTCAGTGGTCTATAGTGTTAGTATTTGGAACCAGGTCTCTCAGTGGTCTAAAGTGTTAGTGTTTCACACCAGGTATCTCAGTGGTCTATAGTGTTAGTGTTCTGAACCAGGTATCTCAATGGTCTATAGTGTTAGTGTTTGACACCAGGTTTCTCAGTGGTCTATAGTGTTAGTGTTCTGAACCAGGTATCTTAATGGTCTATAGTGTTAGTGTTTGACACCAGGTTTCTCAGTGGTCTATAGTGTTAGTGTTCTGAACCAGGTATCTCAATGGTCTATAGTGTTAGTGTTTGACACCAGGTATCCCAATGGTCAATAGTGTTAGTGTTTGACACCAGGTATCTCAGTGGTCTATAGCGTAAGTGTTTGACACCAGGTATCTCAGTGGTCTATAGTGCTAGTGTTTGGAACCAGGTATCTCAGTGGTCTATAATGTTAGTATTTGGAACCAGGTATCTCAGTGGTCTAAAGTGTTAGTGTTTCACACCAGGTATCTCAGGGGTCTATAGTGTTAGTGTTTCGAACCAGGTATCTCAGTGGTCTATAGTGTTAGTATTTGGAACCAGGTCTCAAAGTGGTCTACAGTGTTAGTGTTTGACACCAGGTATCTCAGTGGTCTATAGCGTAAGTGTTTGACACCAGGTATCTCAGTGGTCTATAGCGTAAGTGTTTGACACCAGGTATCTCAGTGGTCTATAGTGTTAGCGTTCTGAACCAGGTATCTCAATGGTCTATAGTGTTAGTGTTTAGAACCAGGTATCTCAGTGGTCTTTAATGTTAGTATTTGGAACCAGGTATCTCAGTGGTCTATAGTGTTAGTATTTGGAACCAGGTCTCTCAGTGGTCTTTAGTGTTAGTGTTTGGAACCAGGTATCTCAGTGGTATATAGTGTTAGTGTTCTGAACCAGGTATCTCAATGGTCTATAGTGTTAGTGTTTAGAACCAGGTATCTCAGTGGTCTATAGTGTTAGTATTTAGAACCAGGTCTCTCAGTGGTCTAAAGTGTTAGTGTTTCACACCAGGTATCTCAGTGGTATATAGTGTTAGTGTTCTGAACCAGGTATCTCAATGGTCTATAGTGTTAGTGTTTGGAACCAGGTACCTCAGTGGTCTATAGTATAAGTATTTGGAACCAGGTATCTCAGTGGTCTAAAGTGTTAGTGTTTCACACCAGGTATCTCAGTGGTCTATAGTGTTAGTGTTTGGAACCAGGTATCTCAGTGGTCTATAGTATAAGTATTTGGAACCAGGTATCTCAGTGGTCTATAGTGTTAGTGTTTGGAACCAGGTATCTCAGTGGTCTATAGTGTTAGTATTTGGAACAATGTTTCTCAGTGGTCTGAAGTGTATGTGTCTGGAACCAGGTATCTCAATGGTCTATAGTGTTAGTGTTTGGAACCAGGTATCTCAGTGGTATATAGTGTTAGTATTTGGAACCAGGTACCTCAGTGGTCTATAGTATAAGTATTTGGAACCAGGTATCTCAGTGGTATATAGTGTTAGTATTTGGAACCAGGTACCTCAGTGGTCTATAGTGTTAGTGTTTGGAACCAGGTATCTCAGTGGTCTATATTGTTAGTATTTGGTAACAGGTATCTCAGTGGTCTATAGTGTTAGTGTTTGACACCAGGTACCTCAGTGGTTTATAGTGTTAGTGTTTGGAACCAGGTATCTCAGTGGTCTATAATGTTAGTGTTTGGTACCAGGTATCTCAGTGGTCTATAACGTTGGTGTTTGGAACCAGGTATCTCAGTGGTATATAGTGTTAGTGTTTGGAACGTAGTGTAAGTATTTGGTACCAGGTATCTCACTGGTCTGTATTGTATGTGTCTGGAATCAGGTATCTCAGTGGTACATAGTGTTAGTGTTTGGAACCAGGTACCTCAGTGGTCTATAGTATAAGTATTTGGAACCAGTTATCTCAGTGGTATATAGTGTTAGTATTTGGAACCAGGTACCTCAGTGGTCTATAGTGTTAGTGTTTGGTACCAGGTATCTCAGTGGTCTTTAATGTAAGTTTATGGAACCAGGTATCTCTGTGGTCTATAGTATTAGTGTTTAGAACCAGGTATCTTAGTGGTCTATAGTATAAGTGTTTGGAACCAGGTATCTCAGTGGTCTATAGTGTTAGTATTTGGAACAATGTATCTCAGTGGTCTGTAGTGTATGTGTCTGGAACCAGGTATCTCAGTGGTCTATAGTATTAGTGTTTAGAACCAGGTCTCTCAGTGTTCTATAGTGTTAGTGTTTGGAACCAGGTATCTCAGTGGTATATAGTGTTAGTATTTGGAACCAGGTACCTCAGTGGTCTATAGTGTTAGTGTTTGGTACCAGGTATCTCATTGGTCTATAGTATCAGTATTTGGAACCAGGTATCATCAGTGGTCTATAATGTTAGTATTTGGAACCAGGTATATCAGTGGTCTATAGTATTAGTGTTTATAACCAGGTATCTCAGTGGTCTTTAATGTTAATATTTGGAACCTGGTATCTCAGTGGTCTATAGTATTAGTGTTTAGAACCAGGTATCTCAGTGGTCTATAGTGTTAGTGTTTGGAACCAGGTATCTCAGTGGTATATAGTGTATGTGTCTGGAACCAGGTATCTCAGTGGTCTATAGTGTTAGTGTTTGGAATCAGGTATCTCAGTGGTCTATAGTGTTAGTGTTTGGTACCAGGTATCTCAGTGGTCTATAGTGTAAGTGTTTGGTACCAGGTATCTCAGTGGTCTATAGTGTAAGTGTTTGGTACCAGGTATCTCAGTGGTCTATAGTGTTAGTGTTTGGAACCAGGTATCTCAGTGGTCTATAGTGTTATTGTTTGGTACCAGGTATCTCAGTGGTCTATTGTATTAGTGTTTAGAACCAGGTATCTCAGTGCTCTTTAATGTTAGTATTTGGAACCAGGTATCTCAGTGGTCTATAATATAAGTGTTTAGAACCAGGTATCTCAGTGGTCTATAGTGTTAGTATTTGATACCAGGTATCTCAATGGTCTATAGTGTAAGTGTTTGGTACCAGGTATCTCAGTGGTCTATCGTGTTAGTGTTTGGTACCAGGTATCTCAGTGGTCTTTAATGTAGTTTATGGAACCAGGTATCTCAGTGGTCTATAGTGTTAGTGTTTGGTTCCAGGTATCTCAGTGGTCTATAGTGTTAGTATTTGGAACCAGGTATCTCAGTGGTCTGTAGTGTATGTGTCTGGAACCAGGTATCTCAGTAGTCTATAGTGCTAGTGTTTGGAACCAGGTATCACAGTGGTCTATAATGTTAGTGTTTGGTACCAACGATCTCAGTGGCCGACAATCGAACCAGGTACCTCAGTGGTCTATAGTGTTAGTGTTTGACACCAGGTATCTCAGTGGTCTATAGTGTTAGTGTTTGGAACCAGGTATCTCAGTGGTCTATAATGTTAGTGTTTGGTACCAACGATCTCAGTGGCCGACAATCGTAGATAAAAAAGTGGAGCTGATGGAGCATTTTTGTACCGACAAACAATTGTGACTGTAGCTTCTGACACTATCTGACAAAGGCATTTTAATTAAAAAAAAGTACACACAACAACAACAAAAAATGAAATGTTTTTATTTTGGTGTCTCGAACGCACGGTAGTCTAAATCACACGAGGTTTGCGAAAAGAAGTCTGCCAATAGTTACATATATTCATACGCGGTGAACTGGGTCACGTTCTACGCACTCAAGTTATTGAGAAATGACCAGACATGCCCACAGTTAGGTTATCGATTGAGAAACAGTTGCAATTATAAATAAGCGTTGACCAACAAGCAGTGTCTAAAACGAATGTGACCGTTTGCGTACATGTACTATTTTAAAACACAGTTACCAAATGCACGTACAGTACATACGCGGTCATTAATCTGTATTTCCACACCGTGTCAATGCTGCGAACTAAAACAGATGCTCTGCGTACATGTACCTTACGTACTATACCTGTTCATATACTTTACAACACTTATGAAAAAAGGTATAAGAACTTATATAAATCGCTCGTTTTGGCCCGAACATTAACGAGGTGTTCTTAAGGAAATCGGAGTACCCTGAGAAAACCCACTTGGTCCAACACGCAATACTATTCATGGACCTTTTCAGGTGCGATCGGGAAATCGAACCGCGGCCGTCTTAGTGAAAGGCGGGTGAGCTCTCAACTTCGCTACCCGACCGATGTCAATTCATGATTTAAATATTAAGCGTGCAAACCGTAAACCCCCGTAATATTATATAAACATTATATATTACACAACAATTTTGAAACAAGTTATTTTAACTGATACAAATTACTCCTGTTGGCCTGGATGCTTGTGCGTTGTGATGGGGCTGGGGCGGGGGAAGGGGTCTTAATGTGGAAGGAAACCGGAGTAACCGGGGAAAATCCACGTGGTCGGGCAGGTGACACCATAACTTTTCACGTCCGATCGGGGAATTGAACCCCGGCCGCTTTGGTGAAAGGCAAGTGCGCTTGCCACTTGGACTCATATTTCAATCAATGTCATATCAGCACAAACATTTCTACAAAAACAAAATGTTCTTCTACTTTTCTTATCGACCATTCGGGGTATTCACATGTTGTCAGGGCCTGTTTGGCATGTCGCTTTTCGATTTTCATGTCTTCCTGTTCAGTTACGACGTGTATGCATCTGTCTAGGAGAGTGCGAAATACCCCAAACTTCTGAACACTGTGACGTCATATGATACATGAAGTTGATTTTGTCCTTGTGTGTTGACGCTGCGCCGTTGAACATATTTTTTCCGTAGACTTTTTCACTATCATTTACCGTCCCCTCAATCTGTTTAGTTCATACATCCACCAATTTTATCTTTCTTTAATTCGTTTGAAGAAATTGATGTCCTCTTTTTTACAGGTAATGGTGAGATTGATTTTCAGGAATTCTTGACGATGATGGCTAGAAAAATGACGAGCATGGATTCCCATGAAGAATTGTCTGAGGCTTTCAAAGTATTTGACCGAGACGGTAACGGACTTATCAGTGCTGCAGAACTACGTCACGTGATGACAAATCTCGGCGAGAAGCTGACTGACGAGGAAGTAGATGAGATGATACGAGAGGCGGATGTCGATGGAGATGGACACGTAAATTACGAAGGTAAAAAACACCGCTTTGGGATGAAAAATTACGGTGATAAAAAAAAAAACACGCTTTGAGAAAAAATTTACGAAGGTAAAAACCCTTTTAAGGGATGAAAGTACCAAGTGCTGTTAAACAAATGTTCGTCCCTGTTTTATTGTCTGTTCGTCTTTGAGCGAAAGCGCGAATTCAACACGGAGTAATTAAGTTTATATATTTAGTTAGCAATACTGGTAAATTAGGTAAATGAATTAAACAATATGCAAATTTGACCCCAAAAGCCTGAGTAAAGATATATGTGACTACATTGTATTACACAAAGAGTTCATATCGTATTTTCGTAACAACATACCAGGGTGTTTACAATACATGGTGTTTATTATTAAATAGACACATGCAAAGACAATTTACGAAGGAAAACATTTCTTTTACTTATGCATTGTCCGGGCTTCAAACTCAAAATCACCGGCACCAAAATCACCTAGCCGAGAAACATCTGCAACTCTGACCTTTGAACTCACTACTTTCTACTTTCCAGCAAAAGCCAGTATTTGATGAATACATCTATAAAAAATAATGTTTTCTCTAACATTTTTTTCTTTCAGAGTTTGTGAAGATGATGACAACTAAGTAAATTTCGAGCAGAATTGTGTGTATGTACATGTTATGGTTCTGGAATGTTGACATAACAGAAAGAAACGTGTCAGTACGAAGGGAACGGAAAGAAGAGTTAACGGATAGAAAGTGGAGCCTCGAGTGCCAGGGGACTTGTCGAGACTTGTCGTTGTTGTAAAAGCCACTTACCTAATATGGTATGGCATTTTGTCACGGAAGGAAAAGAAAAGTATTCACTTTGCTATATATAGGTGTAAGGTTATTAGCTAACTTACGTATTTACCTAATATTAGTGTTGGCGTATTCACCCTTTTCAATAAAAGGCTTTTCTTGTAACAGTAATATCTTCGAATTGCATATTGAAACAAATGCACGCATTGTTGTGATTTGTTGGTACATGTCATTAAACAATCAAGGTCGACATTTGGATTCATTAAAGGAAGTTGAAAAGATTATTTTAAAGTGCCAAAGGAGCTGCAATTCAATATTTACCGGTATATAGTATCAATAATGTTTATTACTAACGGAGTTGCCTCCCTTGACACTGCACTGTAGTAGATCTTTTCGCTTTTGACTATATTTGTTGATTAATTGTATCAGGATTTTGACTTTTATTTGATATATTAATATTAATAAATTGATTGTGATACTAAATGGACTGATGTCTTCATTTCAACTATCATCTGTCCTATCTGATATTGCTGCAAGTAACACTCACAGATGAAAAGGAAGTCTGTAGGTCACAAACAATATTTGTTTAAATCATCAATTACGGTAGCTTTGCGACGGCATTCGCTTCAATCAAGAAATGCCCTGAACAAAACAATAAACACTTTCTTCAAGGATTCCTGTTCCACTGTTTAAAACTGTAACCGTATTACACTTAAAAAAAAAATTCTGGTGTGAGTTCAATTTTGATAAATTATATCTGAAAATACCTTGTGTAACTTTATATAGAAGCTAATAAAATCAATCATAGTGTTCTGTGAATTAAATGCCACGAAGTCGAACCGGGATTCGAGCACAGGACCACCGATTACTAAATCAAGGGAGGTGACTGCGCTCATGCGCTTACAGTGTGTCCGAAACATTTAATACACTACTACTTATAGGTCTGATACAAGCTTTAAGTTTCCTGTATACCTGGAATTGAAACCGAGCGGATTAAAATACGTTTATGTTACATTCTGTATTTTAAAATATTCCTGCTCCTGGGTCTTTATGAGAATTATAAATTCGATCCTTATTTATCAAGACCAGGAAATTTGATTTTTTAAACATTTATATTTTGAGACCTAAATGTACATTAACTGAATTGCTATTTCGGATCTGTTGATTTAAAGATTGTTAATTGTAAATACTTACAAAAGAACTAGACATAATTTGTGAAAACTTATAAAAATCCCTTTTTTCAATATACATCATACATAATCAATTATCGATTACGTAATTTTACAATATAGATGTATATGGCACTATATTTTCATAGAGACAGAAAGAGCAACGGAGAGAGACAGAGGGAGACAAATAAGAGTGAGAGAAAGACAGACAGAGAAACAGGATCGCATTCAACCAAGCCTGTTACATGTGACTAAACATTTTGGTACTGATCCTGTAATAATAACATTACCTTCGTTACTGAATGTCATCCTACGCTGTTAGGTATATAGAGGACAGATACAAAAGATTCGTAGTAATAACCATATACGTGACAGTCGGCACTTACCGATCCATTAGGCCGAATTTCCTCTTTAAACATATTGAATTCGGAAAATGGGCGTTGTACATATGTATTGTGTAAGATTTGGAGTTGACAAGCGATAGAGGAAGGCTTCTAAATAAAAGTAAGAACTGAAAATGGTACTGCTAGTTTATGTCTTGTCCAATAAATTGTTGTCGTTATACATACATGTAAAATATTAGATTTTTCTCTCCTGTGCTGGTTGAAATAAAGAATATTGTTTACGCTATAAAACTGACTTACGTAAGGCCTCAATCCTTTGGACGATTTAAACATAACATACATTAAGCCGTTATAAAGTGATATGTGTCTATAGAGCTGTCCCATTAAAAGTCGAATGATGACATCGGCGGTGGCGGAACAATGACATCTTAAGCACCAGACGAACTAACGGGGCTTTTAAAAGGGCCCTGTCCCATTGTCAGTGGAAGGTCAGTATCACCGAATAAGATAAATAGTTCAGAGATTTGTGTCATCAATGGTCAATAAAATCGCACATCGATAGTTGACAATGTGTTCAGCTCCGAGTAGGACCTGCTATTCTTGTTGTTAGAAGCATTCTTTTTAGAAATTTTGCCAGAAAAACTATATATTTTCAAAAAATTGTTTAATTTGATGCTATTATGTTTGAATTAATTTAACATCGTCAAATATTCCTTTAAATAATCTTTGATATATATTGAAAACCGGAGAATCGACGAAAATAATCATCCCATTTTCCCGAAGGGACTAAGATTTTTGGCGATGAGGATATATAACATTTATTGGAAGTAGCTGGTTGGAATTTAATCGCCAAAGAGTGTTATACTTCTCACAACGTGCATGCTACACAAACGGCAATTTATATTATCATTACCCGGGAAGAAAAAAGAAGAATCTTCTGAACAAGGATCATTTTTCAACGAACAACATTTATACCGGTGGAATCTTTTAAATACACCAATTCAAGTAAAATGACGCTGGTAGGTATTCATTTAACATCTGTTTTATTCAGATAAGATGATGAAGTTTACATAAATTGTTTCATTCACAGCTTGCTTTTAAAATTTAAGATATGATTGTTTTCATAAATATCTTGCGTGTTTAAGTTTTCCATAAAAATATCGTATCGTTCATAATTCATATGATATAGATATCCATATTTTGTCTATGCATTTGATTCAAAAGTACATGAACGATATTAAGATATAGATAACTTTAAATTACAGCAATCGATGATGGCTAAGTATGACATGACTTTGGTTCAGATTAAAGGTATGTTGAATTTTTAACTTTCAATAAATTTTGATGTTGGAACACCATAGTCACAAATGTTTACCGTTACCTTGATAAACACAATTATCTCCCTTCCGAGTAGTTGCACTGTTCATAATATAATCAATGGGTTTTACGCATCTCCCCTTCTATTTCTAAATTAGTTTAGACCAATATGTATGTCCACCTTTTTCGCCTCTAGCACACCACTGATGAGTTTTAAAAGGATGAACAAAAACCGGTATGGTTAAATTTAATTCATGTTTGCATATTAAAACTTTAACCAAATTTTAAAAGTGATAAGCAATTAAATCAAGAATGTATCTTCAGGAATTCAAGTCAACCCACAAAATATTTACAAAACGACAACGATGCACATCTTTTAACGATTGATATTCACATGCACTTATTATACTTTTCTATCAACATTTTTAAGACCATTTTAAAATCATACATGCTATGCCAAACATTCTTTTTATTAAAAAATACTCCCGAGTTCATTAGGAATGATTGGCACTTTTCGATTTAAAGGTCATTTTCTTTTATTACTTTCCTTTTCATCAGTGTGCATGCTGTGTCTTGCGATTTTGATGACTTAAACTTGCTCAGCAAATACACAATAGGGGAGGAATATCTAATTATATCAACTGATTTTCCAGAGATGCGTGACGTTTTTAAGATATTTGACGGTAACGGAGACGGCGTTATCTCTGAGAAGGAACTTGGAACAGTGCTTCGGTCACTGGGTGAAAATCTATCTGACAACGACCTTCACGACATGATGCTGGAGGTTGATGAAGACGGTATGTATGTAAGATTTGAATTCCTTCCGGTCTACATCTGTATTTAATACAATAACGTGTTTCATTGAGTTAGTCGTTTTCATCTGGCTTTCATATTGACTATGAATGCCGAATGAAAACATTTTCTTACTTTTGAAATATTTACATCCCTGCAGGTCAGGGATCGAGAAACGAATACAACGGCTGTTACCGATTGCATGTATCGTAAGAGGTTACTTATGTGAGAATCCCTGCGTTGGAGATTTGCCTTTGTACCCTCTAGTTCTGGACATAAAAGCAACCAAAATAAATCTGCTGCACCAATTGCAATATTTGGCATATTTCTATTTCTTTCTATTTCTAGACACCTTTTTTTCGTAGCTCCTTGCTTGGCAATACCTCACTTTTGGCTCTAATGTTGAGCATCAGCCTATTTGAGGAGGGTAATTAATTCTGTTCCCAGGCCTGGACATACCAAAGTCCTTAAAAATGGTAGTTAGTATACCTTCTGATTAACGTTCAGCATTAAGGGGAATGATAACTACTTGTTCACCCGTTGTCAGCATAATTTGACAGGGCGGAATGCTGTGCTGGGTCGCTTCGGCATGGTATTTCAGTGAGGTAGCACTATAAAGATCTCCGCTATCACAAGGAGGCAAATACAACAACATACCCTATCTACAGCACACATACACACATGCACGCATACATAACACACATAGAGGCACGTCCTTAAATGACCTTAGCTGTTAAACAAAATAAAAATCAAACAAATATTTTATTCTCACATGTATGGTCACTATCGTTATCCTTGTTTATTGGACATGTTATCCAACTTCTAGGGAGAGTGCTTATCAACAACGTAATAATGACATCACAGTGATGGGGTTACTTCGATGATTTGGTCGTGGCAATCAGTTCTGCCTGTCTACAATTGACAATATAAAAACTCCACAAACCTCAGATTGCATTCATAACAGCTATACATGCCATGGTGTATCTGTTGATGCCATCTTTATCATGACGTCTCATCATATGACACTACTGACCCTCGCTCTATGTACTATTTCTTCACTTATGAGAACAAAATATTGAGTTTTTATTAATTGATCACATTTTCTATGAAAATGAAATGAATACAACTTTCAATTGGCTTTTATAATCGATATGAATGCCAACTTGAATTTTCATTTATGTTTGGTATTCACATTGACAATTAATGCCAACTGAGGTAGTTCAACGGTTAAATGAATGCCATTTGAATTGTACATGTATAGGTTACATATTGGCAATTAGACATATATTTTAATTTTCACCTTTCGTTTAATTAAATCAGGAAACGGTGAAATCGATTTCCAGGAGTTTCTTTCTATGATGTCCCGAAGAATGAAAGACAGAGGTTCCAAGGATGATCTTCGCGAGGCGTTCCGAGTGTTCGACCTGGACGGAGACGGCTTCATTACAGCCAACGAGTTACGTCACGCCATGACAAGCATGGGCGAGAAGCTGACCGAGGAGGAGGTGGAGGAAATGATTACAGATGCGGACGCTGACGGAGATGGCCGGATAAACTATATCGGTAAGATGGAAATGATAAATGTTGGCGTATTTTCCTATTTATTATTCTTGTACATTTTTCCTACAACAAGCTGTAGAAGTGAAAGTTACATATAACAATTGACCCAATTAAGCACATCTGCATTAAACATTGTCGAATACGTATGCAACCCCAATTCATTTAAGAAAGTTAGCACTTTTCATTTTAAGTAAAATATGCCTATTCCCTTCTTTTTGCCAAGTTTGTGAAGAGCTTTAAGATACTATGATTATGCTCATAACTGTGCCTTCATGTTTCGTTCTCGCTTTGAAGACATGATACTTCATACTTAGATTTGACTAAGCTTTACATGACGGGTGTGGTCGATTAAGCAAAAGACGCTTACTCTTCCGGAACACATGGTTTAATTTTTCCTTTTTTTTTAATTGGTATACATGTTACTCTTTTTTTTTCTTTCATTTTATCGATTTTGGTGTTCTAGTAACGGGTTTGTTGTCTTGGTTCTCTTGTTGCTGTCTATGACAACACTCGATGAAGTTTTCATTTGACGGCGACTCATTTTTTAACAAGTTTGTATGTAAAATATAAAAATGAAATATGAGACAAAAACGTTTTTGTATCACCACTGTTCTGTACAAAAGACTGTTTGTTGGCTGAAGATTGTAAAGAGGATATGGTGGACACAATTATTAACTCGTATTGTATGTATGGAGGGATTAAGATGAAAGCGAAAGGTAGAAAGCTCGATGGTTACACGGGTATGTGTCAAGTATTTCTCTAATTGACCTTCCAGAGTTATAAGTGCGAAGTGGGGCCTTTGTACAATTTCCCTACGAGTATTGACTCTTCATGGCAACTATTTATACCGGCACCAATCGAGTGTTTGTATTTACCGATGAATGGCAGGGGAAAATCTGCGTCATAATCAAATGTCTCAGGGTTTAAAATTGAACTCCTTCGAATTAGACTTTTTATCCATTCTATATGTTACCAACGTAAATTAAAGCACATCATGTACATATTTATCAAAATAGTTCGGTGCATAATTGGCGTGTAAACGAAATTAAAAAGGACTACTTTTCCAAGCACGAAATTCGTCGGTAAAACACAATTGTATTTAACCGTAGCACACATTATCGCCAATAAGTAACGTATAATTGATTGTTTGTCTTAGTATACATGAACATATGTATATTGTATTTATTTTAACTTGAAGAAATGAGAAATGAACAGTTAATCAATTGGCAACAGTTTGTTCTTGTGTGCCAACGTTGTGCTATATTTTGTTGACGCTGTGCTATATTTTGTTCCGGTATGTTGACCCTGAGCTATATTTTGTTCCCGTATGTTGACCCTGAGCTATATTAAGTTCCCGTATGTTGACCCTGAGCTATATTAAATTCCCGTATGTTGACCCTGAGCTATATTAGGTTCCCGTATGTTGACCCTGAGCTATATTTTGTTCCCGTATGTTGACGCTGTGCTATATTTTGTTCACGTATGTTGACGCTGTGCTATATTTTGTTCCCGTATGTTGACGCTGTGCTATAATTTGTTCCCATATGTGACCCTGAGCTATATTTTGTTTCCGTATGTTGACGCTGAGCTATAATTTGTTTCCGTATGTGACCCTGAGCAATAATTTGTTCCCGTATGTGACCCTGAGCTATTTTTAGTTCCCGTATGTTGACCCTGAGCTATTTTTTGTTCCCGTATGTTGCCCCGGAGCTATATTAAGTTCCCGTATGTTGACCCTGAGCTATATTTTGTTCCCGTATGTTGACCCTGAGATATAATTTGTTTCCGTATGTTGACCCTGAGTTATTTTTTGTTCCCGTATGTTGACCCTGAGCTATTTTTTTTTCCCGTATGTTGACCCTGAGATATAATTTGTTCCCGTATGTTGACACTGACTTATATTTTGTTCCCGTATGTTGACCCTGAGCTATATTAAGTTCCGGTATGTTAACCGTGAGCTATATTTTGTTCCCGTATGCTGACCCTGAGCTATATTTTGATCCCGTATGTTGACCTTGAGCTATATTTTGTTCCCGCATGTTGACGCTGTGCTATATTTTGTTCCCGTATGCTGACCCTGAGCTATATTTTATTACCGTATGTTGACCCTGAGCTATATTTAGTTCCCATATGTTGCCCTGTTTATTGACGCTGTTCTATGTTTCGTCCCTGTGTGTCTACGCTATGGTATATGGTCTATATTTTACTTACATAACATATGTTTTTGGCAATATGAAGAAAAAAATGAAAATTTTAATATCCATATCGAAAACTTATAATGGAAGTAGATTGTACAGAGTTAATTATGATAAACACGTTTCAACTATATATAATTGGAGTCAGAACACGGTAACATGTAACATTGGTTAAAACAGAATTGAAGGAAAATCAATATTCAGTGTGAAATTGACACTTCACACAAGAGTAGTTCTGGGTCAATATACTCGGCAAGTTCATGGGTGTTGTTGTTTTATTGTTATGAGGTTACGGTATCTAGTTTCAAAAGACCTGTGCCCGCATTCATGAAACCATTCTCATGCTCAAGCATAGATTTTGTGTTCAAGCCTAATTTCTTGTTTCGTTTATAAATTAGTAATAGCAGCTTATTTTGTCAATGATTTCGAGAAAGAGAAAAAAATGGAGAGACTTAAAGCCAATTAATGTTGTCAATGTTTACATTGGACAGTGATCGTTTGACATGATTTAAGTCCGTTTTAAGAAATAAGGCCTGAACACAAAATCCATGCTGGAGCATGAGAACGTTTTCTTGAATACGGGTCATGTTGTACATGTAACTGTAAATATCCCAAGCCTTGTTAATTAATTGTCTACTTTTTTCCTTTTTTACGTAAATGAAATATATACAATGTACATCCATCCAACACTGCTGTGTGTATTCATTTGCACACTTACACAATATCATTGTCGCAACAAGATACGCAACAACATATCATAGACAAAGGGCATGATGTTAAATCTTCCGTAAAACGTGTATTTGAATAGTCCTCCTTTCACTCAGATGTTTATGTAAATTTGCTTTTTAGAATTCGTCGAAATGTTAGCAGCTGAAAAAGTACCTTCGCCTGTTCCACCGGAACCTATTCCAAAGGAGCTCAGCACTGTTCCTGAATGAAGAACAACGATCAGAATTTGTATCATGTCAACTTTGTTTTACGTGTACAAAATTGTTTCCTCACAAGATTATCACCATAATACTAAAGAAATAACAATATGACTGCATATTAGAGGGCATTGTAACTTCTTAGAAATATTTATCATATACCTGGTCGCAACATAAATATTCATTTTGATATCATAACGATGAATATCTTTTAATTAAGGAATCATGTCTAACTGCAGGCAAAGCAGTAGAGAATTCAACTGTGGTATTTCGTATACATATGTAGTAATCTACCCTTAATTTCGTTGTGGATATAACTATAGCACAATTGGGTCATGTCACGTCGGTTGACCAGGCTAAGCGACAATATAAAAGTCTGAGGTCTACGGTTGTTATCTTGTTCCGTATTGATGAAAGCCATGGTCATGCTCAAGCATTGATTCTGTGCTCAAACCGACTTTCTTGAAGGTACCCTTATTCCTGCGACATGTTAAATACATCAACTGTAAATATTGCAAAATGTATTTCCCTTAATGTTTCTCCAGCGTTCTTCCAAATCTTTGACAAAAAAAAGGGTATTTTTGTCACTAATTTATTACTGGAACAAGAAATCGTGCTTGGGCGCAAACTTTGAGCTAAAGCATGACAACGTTTTCGTGAATACAGGCCCGAGTCTAGCCCTTCTGATTTAACACTAAGGACACTGAAGCTGACTTTATTTTCATTTATTTCATCTTTGTTATAATTTCATTAAATTCCTGTAAGGTACGACTTTCTTTACCGAAATGATCATCAAAGCATTTGTCAGACGGAACGAAAGTGTCTAATCCATAGCTACAAATGTACAGTGTTTGGCAGTGGTACGAAATGTTCGTTGGGTCTGATGTCTCTCTGATGTGACTTGGTGAAAACAGTGCCTGTAACATTGTCGAACGATTTAAACATTGTTTCATTAACATTCTAATGAATATGCCTAATATTTTATTTGAGATAATTTATCATACTTTGAATAAGAACAACAATTTCTTCGAGAGAATTAAAATATTGTGGCGCAAAAATGAAGGTTTATAGTTCTGTTTTCATATTCTTACAATTAAACATAGATGGATACGTTTGTATTTTATTAAAACATTCAAGTTCATTACTTATTCACAGTAATTAACGACAAAAGGCTAAAAGATGAAAACCATCTGCTAGCTTTTTCTAGCGTATATTTGTTAAGTATAATTGAAATGAACCAAATTAGCGATTTTTTGCAAACCTAAAAACTTTACAAATTAATACAAACCGAATCATGTGAGTCAGGACCACCCAGGTGAAACCCAAATAATATAACTCTTTGAATGATCCAACATGTTACTCAAGTGCTACATTACTGTCATCGTGACGTCGACGGGTGTTAGTTTCTTTGTTTAAGATTGTTTTTGCGATACGTCTGTCATCACAAAAGCTCTCAAATAAACTGTTTTGTTCGAGTCAGCAAACCACGCAGAATGTTCATGTCCCAATAAGCTAGTCATGATTTTATTCGTAGATAATATGTCGGAATACCAACATCTTATTTCTTACTTTTCGTAAGAAATGTAATTACAACATCATGTTACAGTAGATAAAACAGGATGTCGGAATGTTCCGATTAGACAGCGTTTACTGTATATTTTGTTCCCGGACGTCAACCCTGAGCTATATTAAGTTCCCGTATGTTGACCCTTCTTTTCTTTTCTTTTTTAAACCGAATGTATTCAATTATTTGTGGCACAAAATAAAAAGAAAATTAAAGTCATATTTGTTATTGTGTATCGAAATGGCATTTGATTTTGTCCTTTAAGTAATGAACATCAAAGACATAAAAACTTCTACAGGACGATCAATTTCAACATTTGAAGAAAGGATAATTATTTAAAATACACATTAACCTTCAAGTCGGAAGATACGTTCACCTCATTAGATTTTTATCAAAGACGAAGGGTGTATATTGTTGCCTTGATACGCATACCAAGTTTAAAGGTTTTTTGATAAGGATTAAAAACCAATTATTTTATTTTAAGTGGAAAGGTGTCAATACATTACACACAAAACCCTAGAGAAAAATAGTCTGTCCTGGTTTCGCTGACAGTTTTAATTAAGTTTTTTAATACCTCTAGTCACAGTGTTAATTCTGAGAGGAAAGATATGTTTGTGAAACTGGATAAAGCAATATATAATTAAACTTTTTTTATTTTCAACAATTATGAAAGTAAGTTTTCAAACTTACATGTATAGTTATCATCTTGTTGGCCCCGGTGAAATTGCGTAGAGGGTCTCAATGGAGGAAGAAAATGGAGTACCCAGTAAAACCAACGTGGTCTGGCATGTGACTCCTTATCTTTTAAAGCCGGATCGGGGAATCAAACACCGACCGCCTTGGTGAAAGGCGAGTGCGCTATCCACTGCGCCATCCTACCACCCATGATAATGGGATGAACATATAAAGTAGGTTTAGGTATAAATTATTACTTTTTATTTCATTTATAAATATAGATGTCTACGAGTGTTCAAATAAACTAAGAGCGCCTACCTAACTGGTGCCAGAGGCGTATTGACAATAATAAATCATTAAGAGATAAATCCGTCATGTACATGTATATATATATATAAAAAAAAATAGAACAAAAGACAGAGATAGCGTCTCTAGGCCTTTCTCGGGTTGATTCCCCGTTCATCAGGAGACTGTTTATTTTGAAGACAGGCATTGTGTAAACAACTTTGACCTCACAATGCCTGTCTTCAAAATAATTTAGCTTGTATTGTTGTTGACGTCATGGATTTATGTGTATGCCTTCTGTGACGTCATAATGACTTTGCATTATTGATGACGTCATACTTTCTTGTGTAAACAACTATGACCTCACAATACCTGTCTTCAAAATAAACAGTCTTCTGATGAACGGGGAATCAACCCGAGAAAGGCCTAGAGACGCTATCTCGGTCTTTTGTTCTATTTTTTATATTTAATTCCAACACAAGGACTTCTCAATGTTTTCTTTATATATATATATATATAGATAGATATCATGAATCTAGTTGCAAACGAAACGTTCAGAAAATGTTTCAGGGCAAACATGTAAAGCTGCAAATATCTAGCTTACCCTGGCCTAGAGCGCATTGACAATTTTCATAAATTGACTCGTATAATTATAGTGTCACTTGCTTCGTTAAGACTGTTTTAATTAAGATGGAACATAAAGTAAAAAGATCTATCTTTATGGCCAGGACCCGCAGCGTAAATAAATTTAAATGGCCTGATTTTAACGTTAAATTCTTCATTAAGATTGTAACGTTTTGAAAAGGGAAAGGAAAAGCTGCCAAAACGTTTTAATTAAGTGTGTGTGTCACATAAAATAAGAAAATACCTCAACATAAAGTAATACGTGACTATTTTCTGTAAGATGTGTGTATATATTGAGATAGATGGCAGGTTAGGAAAACATGTTAGCTAAAACGGAGTAGAATCCGAGGGCAAAAGCGTATAGAAATAAAAATATATATAAAACGTTCCGTTTTTCATTTAAACTTGTTATGAATCTAGATGAGACACGACATGCATACACATTTTACATTTCTATTGTTGTTTTGTGACGTAGATGTGTATCAATTCTGTTAGGGTAAGGGGTAGGTACACTGTAATAACGGTTTAAATGTGGGGATGTATTAGCGACCTGAGACGCCATTATGTTAGGGTTGTGTTCACGTATCGTGACAAGAACCCCAGTTACTCAAAACCGGTATATAAATGTTTGTATATACCTATGTCAAGACATGTCCGTCTGAGTGACGTGGAGAACCGATTGGTTTGGAGTTTTTGAAATGTCCATTGATATAGTTATATTAAATAGAATACCACAATTTGGATGGTGGTTTTTGCCTTAAGTTCTATACGGCAATTTTGGCATGGGCCTTCATAAACAATTTGGAGTTCTATAAATCTTTTTTTATGTAATGCTACTCGAATACTGTAAATAAACCGCACTTGACGAACGGAACATAATAACCAGATCCATTAAAACTCTATTTGTCTGATTCAACGTTTGTGAGCAGTCGAACTCAGTGTTTGTGTAGTTAAACAACAGGTAAACACACAGTTCCTGACAGTTTTGCAATATTTTTCTATCGTGTTTCCTTGCGCTATACATACCTTGATATACCGTCGGACGCAGCGGGTCATCAGCACAATGGTAAGTCGTTTGTATCACCTTTATTTCTAAGATGCGTTTATGCGCGCATGACCTGTCTATTGAACGTGGCCGTTACAGAGATACACCTAGAGAAGAAAGAAAATGTATTTCATGTAATGAAAATGATATAGAAGATGAATTTCATTTTATAATTGAATGTAATCGCTATTCAGACCTCCGGTCTAAATACATTAAGAAATACTATTTCAAAAGGCCTAGTATGTATAAATTTGTTCAATTACTCAAAAACGAAAACACAAAAGAACTTAATAATTTAGGAAAGTATTAATCACTAGCGTTAAAACGTAGAGCAGATTTATTAAGAGGTCATCAGTAGAACAGGTCATGATAAGATACATGTTTTACATCAGTTTATTGAATACTAATTCTTGTATGGGTGAATGAGGGTGAAAAGGGTTCTGGCGTGTGTATGAATGTGAGTATGATGAATGACGAATGATTGCTGCTGCTGTTGCTGATATGATGACGATGATGATTGATGAATAAGAAGAGGATGATGTGCGCGAGTTAGTGTGAGTGTTCTCGATGATGAGGATGATGTTTCCGAGTCAGTGTGAGTGTGTCCTTGTGAGTGTCTTTGTCTTATATGTAATTGCCATAAGTTGTAAAACTTCAGCAAATAAAGAACTTGAACTTGATTTCCTGTCATGTTGGATGAAGACAAGTGTGAAGATGTGAGTGCATTTAATACTTAATATTTTATTACTTCATTCTTATCTCATAACTGTATGAAATAAGCGAATTGTCATAATTAACAGACGTAGTAAAGTGTCTCAGTTGTCTTAATCTAAGTCTGTTGTCAAGTATCTAAGTTGTCTAGTAACTGAATTGTCTTTATCTTAATATGTTGTTAAGTGTCTCATTTGTCTTAATATAAATGTGTTGTCATGTGTCTCAATTTTCTTAATTTAAATCTGCTGTTAAGTGTCTCAGTTGTTCTAATCTTAATCCGTTGCCGTGTGTCACAGTTGTCTTAATCTAATTATGTTTCTAGGTAATTTGATTTCCTGTTATCAAAATCAGCGGTGGATTCGAACTAGAGACGTTAATCAGTGTCTGCCATTACGTCATCTTTCACTTTATATGTAAAACACTTTACTCTATCAAAATATTTCAGGTATACGTTTCTTAAATTGCTATATCCACTACTGATGTAGCTAGAAAAAGCCACTCTTAAGCGCTTAACATTAATCGATATACACTTTAAACAATCAACACAATTAGCATATACATTAATCAATACAATTTTGAGGAATTAGCAGGAGCTGCCTTTTAAGGTTCTAACTACTAGTCCTATGCCACCTGGCTAATATCTCCCTATGTGTTTATGCCTGCGTGTGTGTTAAAGGTGTATTGTATTCTGTTTGTATATGGTATATGTGTATATGTGATATATGGTTTTCTTATACCTGGAATACATACCACCGAGTCGACAAAGGTGATGATTTGTCAAATCCTTTATAAATTCAGTTTAAAAATCATTACACAAACATTTTTATTATATTTTTAAATACCTTAAGTACGTTAATTATATCTCACATCCACTTAATAGTATTACAGGCTGTTAATGGGGGTATGAATACTGGGGAACAAATACAACAGAACACTAACATACTGCTTTTTTAAAGTGAACCTCATTGGAGTACTATATATGAAAACAGGATTGTGAATATAATTATCTAGCTTTTATTTTGCATATGCCATGTGATATTTCAAATAAGCAACCTCTCTGTAAGTTAATCACTGGAAACAATAAAATTCAAACAGTCGGTCAAGAAATTGAAACTTCCAGACATGTGTAGTAATTGAAAAAAAAGTTTTAGTTCGGTAACTAAAAAACATGTTTCCCCCCCCCCCCCCCCCCCCCCCCCCCCCCCCCCCCCCCCCCCCCCNATCCACGGATGCATTGTATACACAAATAATCCACGGCTATTTACAAATAATCCACGTCTACATACAAATAATCCACGGCTATATACAAATAATCCACGTCTACATACAAATAATCCACGGCTACATACAAATAATCCACGGCTACATACAAACTGTACAAATAACCAACGGCTACATAAAATAAGCCACGTATACATACAAATAATCCACGGCTACATACAAATAATCCACGGCTACTTATAAATAATCCACGGCGACATATAAATAAGCCACGGCTACAAACAAATA
This sequence comes from Mizuhopecten yessoensis, assembly GCF_002113885.1. NCBI lineage: Eukaryota > Metazoa > Mollusca > Bivalvia > Pectinida > Pectinidae > Mizuhopecten > Mizuhopecten yessoensis. Next base: position 901,866 of record NW_018403528.1, on the reverse strand, counting down.
AGCCTCGTCTACATACAAATAATCCACGGCTACTTATAAATAATCCACGGCAACATATAAATAAGCCACGGCTACATTGTATATATAAATAATTCACGGCTACTTACAAATAATCCACGTCTACATACAAATAATTCACTGCTACATACAAATAATCCTCGGCACGGCTACATTGTATATACAAATAATCAACGGCTACATAAAAATAATCCACGGCTTTATACAAATAATCCACAGCTATATACAAATAATCTACGGTTACATACAAATAATCCACTGCAACATATAAATAATCCACGGCTACTTACAAATAATATAGTTAAAATAAAAACGATGTACTGTAGTAATCGTTTATTTTTACTAGGTCGTATCATTGCGGTTAAACAGAATGATGTTTGATAAATAAAAATCCGGTTTATTTTTTTAGGTGGAAAAGCTTCGTTGATTGGCAAGGCCCTTATTCCTAACTGATGTGTATTACATTACAAATTAAAATGAAACGACCATTTAAATTTATTATAATATTCCTGTCCACATACTGTTACGAGGAACGTTCTTTGCTGCTTAATGCCAAACATATTTAACTCACAAGCTACACAACGGTGATACCCGAGAAGTATCGAATACATAATAAGGTTGTACTCTTCGAACAAGTTTTAACAAACCTGAGAGGTCGCGAAGATTAGCATGTACATAGACGCATTCTTATCACAATAGATGGAAACGTCTACTCACGGAGTACGTATATACCATTTAAAGTATTTGGGAACTGATCAAATAACAAGAAATATCGCCGGTTTTAGTGATTAAAGAATAGCCGATCCTTTACTGCGTCTGTCGTAGATTGTCGGCGAACGACATCTTTTCTTTGATTTTCCAGGGGACATCGAATGGACTTTTAATATTATTTGATTTCGCAATGGTATGCACATGTATTTTCAATTGCAAATAATGTTCATAAGTGGCATGTCAGTTGATGTTTTTTTAAATTTCTATTTTGTTTTTAATTCTGTTGTTTAAATGGAATGTAAAAAAAATCTCGAATTTTGGTGTGAATATGTTTATTTTCTTTGCAAAAACAGAGTGACGCCGAAGAGGAACAATCATCTGCGCCGTCCGCGGAACTGACAGAGCAACAGTTGCAAGGTATCAGTACTTATTTATTTATATAAGTTAAATGTTGATGTAGTTTGAGAGTAGTTACTAAAAGACAACAAGGCAGGAACCATATCTGGTGCGGAAAATACATTTTCCGTAGTTGTTGATATTGTCGCCATATTATTGCGAAAGCATGACGATTTCCATTTTTGTTTTGATGTTTCTTTGATTCTTGCATAAGCGAATTGCAAATTCCATTGTATTTCAAAGTGATATCTTAATGAAAATAAGCCTACGCTGTAATCTTAATATTTTGATTAACTCTAAATTATGCAACGTTTAAACTGTTCTGATGACGCGACTGTTGCGGACTATGACATTTGGCATACTGATAATTCCACATTGTCAATAAAACCATAATTCAAACTCCAAATCGATAAAACTAAAGGGAATATTTACACGGAAACCCTTGATACAATGAAAGTACATAAATAACTAGAACATGTGTTCCGGAAGGGTAAGCGTCAAAGACTTAATCGACGACATCCGCTATGTAAATCTAAATTAAATCAAAGTAATGTTATATCTTCTTATCACGGGTGGTGACAAAAAGTGTCAGTATAATGCAATACATCGTTCTTCATATCAAACTGATATCCCTGCGAGAATATAATGGAGGCAAACATTTGTTCATATTTTTTAACAACCTGCATCTTTGGAAACCCTGTGTTGTAAGTTTGTCCGTTAGCAGTCAAATTCTATCCCTGAAGTCAGGATATTCGGAGCAAGCTCTTGAATACCAAACCAAAAACGTCATGTTGACACTGTAGGTTGGGGAAGCAGGAATGTTACTATAAAAAAAGTGCAAGGTCACGATCGGAAAGTCGCAATTGTCCCGCGTATCGTTCAACCAAACAGTATTACATATTTTAGTTGCGTATGTATAGTAGAACCTCGATAATACAGCTTTTGTAGATGGATTGCGAGAAACAAAAGCACGTTATTGCAATGCATGTAATATTAGTTCAAATCATAGGTATAATTTTTGACACTGGCACCAATGTCTTAGCGATGTTCACCTATGTAAACAGGTGGTACCTGATCTAGAGTTGACTGCTTACATGTTTTATTATTTATCCATCATTCAATGCAAATAATGTAATGATGATATCATTAACATATCCCCTACCATTTGATATGTTTCAGAATGTAGGGAAGCTTTTGAATTGTTTGACAAGGACGGCGACGGAACGGTGACCACTGAGGAGCTGGCCACCGTCATGCGGACGATGGGTCAGAACCCTACGGATGCTGCGGTGGAGGAGATGATACGTGAGGTTGACAAAGACGGTACGATATCTTACGATAGACAACATTTTACCTTTTAGATAAGTAGGTCTTTTCTGGTATATACAATGCACATGCACTTGTTTTTTATTATCTTTGGAATTTGTTAGAATTTAGAATACAGCAATTTCCGGTGTCAATGTTTATTTATTTCGTCGCAATGGACATTTTCTTTTCGTTGTATCCGCTATTTCGTAGCAACTTAATATTTTTTAGCTTGACATGCTATCTGAGATCGAATTAAATCAACGATGGATGAACATGTTCTTGGTTATCCATCCCTAAGATATGCTTGTAAACAATGTGTATACCGTCATATTACATATCAAAGGTATTAATTTGTATCAGAATTAAACAAACCAACATGTGGCGGTTGTTTTTCCTCGAATCAAAATTTGCATGAATATGTCGTTGGCAGAACAGGATGGTCGCCATCATGATCACATAGGGAAATATTCTATATCTTTGTGTGAAATGAAAGTCGATGTGCTGATTAGGTTCATTAGTGCTCCATTTGGTTTCGTTGTCACTAGTCGATGAGAGGACATGACTTTACTTTGATATGACCTCGATGTTCACAGATGGAGTCGTCGATGAAACAGAACACGATTACGTATACCCTTCTAGAACAACATGGCTTGGTTTTTTTTCAAAAGTCATCATTTTCATCCTTTGCTCATATTTTGATCTAGTGTTATCGATTGTTTATTCAAATTCTTGTTTTGCTCACTTTTCGGTACTCTCGTGTTGTTAATTCTGATTTATATTTATTGACCTCCAGGTAATGGTTCAGTGGACTTCGAGGAATTCATAGGGTTGATGACTAGCTACCTACAGGGCAAAGATCCGGAAGCTGAATTACGCGAATCTTTTCAAGTGTTTGACAAGGATGGAAATGGATTTATCAGTGCTGCTGAATTAAGACTGGTCATGACTAATCTGGGTGAAAAGCTTACAGACGAGGACGTCGACGAGATGATAATTGAAGCAGATTTGGACGGGGACGGACAGATAAATTATGATGGTAGGTTTTATAAATGCAAATTCTATGAAGTGTCCATGTAATGCACGGTGGAAAATACAATTGAATCATTGACAAGGTTTAGGTTTTTCGTCAGTGTTAATGAATCGACACACGCGAACTTGTTAAATTATTACAATATGAAAAAGATAATAGAAGCTGACGTTATCATAGAAACAGTTCTACATGAAAGTGTAATCATTTAACGCCAAAGCTAATTGAACAAAAATGAACATTTCAAAAAACTAACACACCAAAGATAATATCATAATTCCTAGCATTATCAGCAACAAAATTCAAACATGATATAATATTTGAAGCAAGAATCGTAAACATAGAATATATATAATTCATTACAATTATACCAGGTATGTGTTCTAATTGTTTTAATAACACGAGCTTCACCCAGCATAACAATACGCTTTATCATTACATGTATCGACCAATCTGTATAACCCTCTGTTCTGTTCCAAAATTTCTTAATAATCCCACAACTAGGGCTCAGAACTGACTCTGTCCTTTTCCTTATCCACGTGTTTATATTAATCAAAACAAGCATAACTGGAAGCCTAAAGAAGGATTTTTTTCGAGTTAAATTGTCTTCTTTGTAAATAAATGCATTCAGTCATATTAGTGTGCGAGGAAAGCAGCCAAATTTTGCTTTCTTTAAAAATGAAATGCTTCAATTATATATGACGTTGTAATATTTCACATTACATAGGCTACATACTTTGTCATACAATTATATGCAATGTTTCAATTACCCTGCATAATAGCAACGCTTCAGGGGGAAAAAAATTGCATTCAAGTATCGACGTATTAGAAAAAACACTTAACTAAACATGTTATAAGTTTAAAATGTCGGTTGTTAGTCAAAATGCTATTTTTGTTCTTGTTTTTCAGAATTTGTTCGCATGATGACCGGGTGATTCTGGACATCTTTTTAGAATACCTTACATACCAATAACATTTGTGTCCTGACTATGATTACAAGTAGACAGTGCCATAAACTATAACGACCAAGGGCTTACAATAAAAATCCTACAGTGATGAGTCGCTAGATATTTAACTGGACACTTGTTTGGTATTCAAATCAAATATAACTGTGTGTTTTCTTTTTTTTATATTATGTAAGGTGTGTTTTCTAATTATGTGGGCACGGATTTCGTTCTTTTAAGTCATGAAGATTGTAAAATATTCAAAGCCCGTTCGGTTGTTAAGTCAAAACTACTAAGTTCTCTCTGCGATGATTTTTCTTCAGGAACGCTTACCCTTTTAATATATTGCAGTTATTTGGTTAAAGGGACATGAGCGCATGCTTGACTGTGATCGGATTAAGTGGGAATCAAATCAAAGTCGGTATTCCCCCAAGCACCTCCTATATAAAAAGAGTTGTGTGTAAGAACTAGTTTTCTTCTTTTTGCCTGAAGCAGCTTTTAATGTGTAATGATACTCCAAAGATTTTATATATTTCGGTTACTTTTAAATGTTCAAATTGACCCTTTGAACAATTTCACTCACAGTTTACTCAACGAGAAATATATTGATATAATCTATAAATTATTGAATTATTGATACATGTATTTGCTTTGCATTATTTGTACTACTGCCGGAAACTGTAACTGAGTGTTGTAAACTTTTTTTTTTTGAACGACTAAAGCTTCGACGAATAATTTCTGAAATGAAGATAGTGAAATAAGCAAAATATACTATACAACAGTGTTCTTAAAAAAAAAATCAGCGGGGCTAGACTGGGATTCGATCAATGAATTTCAAAATATTATAATTTAGCTCTAACCGATTGAGCTACCTTGTCAACGAAAGCCACCTAGCCAAACTGTGCTACATATATATCTTAACGGCAGTTAACTGTCTAGAGGGGAAAACAGTTCAGTGGGGCAAGGATGCTAAACGAAACGAATTTCGCTTGTTTTTATGTTTTTAAAGTAATGTTTGAAATATTTAGAGAGACATCTTAAGCTTATTTGACCTGGCGATTGTCATCATATTCAAAATGGAACGATAAAAGGTGATACGCCGTATGTTAATTACAAATCCACCTTGGTTACTGATTCTGGCCCTCCCTTTACTTCGAATGTATGGTCTGTTTTGACTTTTTGTTGATAATGTTGTTAGCGATGTGCACAATATTACATTATATCAAGCTCCCTTTAATAGCTCGAAGTGTATTATACCTGTTTGTGCTAAGGCTTTGTGAGAAGGAAAATCAAATACTTTAATACGTGTGTTCGCTGGCAAATTGACATAAATAAACAATACTACACTTACCTACGTCACGCTTCTTATAATAATGTTTTGATCTTTTTTTTTTAATTTCTTTAAGGATTAAAGTTGGATTTTTCGAATATTAATAACTTAGGAATGGAGGAAATATTTGCATTTATTTCCATTTACCACTACCGTGATAAAAATTGACGGCCGAAGGATAAACAACACAGGGTTTCGAGCGATTCAGGTTTACGACCACTGTGGAAAAGCCTTACCGTCGCAATCATGATTTCATTGGAAAATGTTTTATTTCCACAGGAAATATGGAGAATTATTTCTTATTTTGCTCGTAAATATACACTGTTGTTTCATTTTCACTAACCGGCACAAGAACATCAGGTGTTGTGTTCCTTCGTGTGCCACGTGTTGATGTTTCTTTAGCTGAAATGTCGACCTAGTTCCGTCAAGTTTGAATTCGATATACGGGTTTCTGTTCACTTCGATATTCTCTTGTTTTTTCTAACTATATGAGCGGCTGTTGCAAAGTAAATGTCGTTCATGTTTATTATATTGCAGAAATTATGAAATTCTACGTACCGAACGAAAATATAAAGGACTTGCTTCCATTTAAATAAATATTGATTCTCTCACAATGCATTATATACGCTGCAAAATGAATTAATTACTATAACTACTGTATGTATAATATAAGCAAAGTGATACAGACGGTCAAGCAATATAAATATTAACTGCTCAATATGAAAATTTAGTCTTTTTGGGATCTTCAGAGGTACGCAATATATAGGTAAAGAAACTCATGCCTAATGTGATCGTAAACACACGTAGAAACAGGTGATATATGTTACCGCACGCATAATACCTGAAACCAATCATGACCTGCAATGAAAAGGGAACGGACCGATTTCTGTTACATTTGTAGTAGGTCATACAAGTTCGTAATAGTCTGCCTTTCAAGGCGATATCTTGCAAGTATTGCACTGTTACTACAGTAATCCAAAGGGTTGTTCCTGTCTCTTACTAGTTGTTCCCAGGCAGATGGAGGAGCCAGGTAGCCATTGTTTGTTGTTCCCTCAGCTATTAAGATCGTGGAAAGGGAGGGTAGGACCACCTTTAGTAAAGGAATGAAATATGGAACGTAAGAATTGTACCGGCTACACCTTAAAGTGCGAAAACCCCACATGAGATCATCATTTATAAATAAGAAAGCGTTTGTTTACACCATCTCTTATTTCGTCACTAAGAGAGTGGTAGGAAGGAGTGGTTCCGCTACTCGTAGTTGATGAACCGTTACTTCCTAAAAGCAACATTAAAAATGTTTTCAATTATACAGTTAACAGTTAAGATCATCTGAAGTTGAGCCTAGCCACTAAGAGGGCTTTTGGTTACAGGCCCCTTGTAGCTTAGCGTGCCACTCACCTTCTTTCGTATCCATTCATACTACAATTACTGGGAAATGGTAATATTTACTAGTTGTATTTAAGATTCTGTAAAGTATACAGAATATACTGTATATGTATATTAAAGTACTTCATGCATTGATAGTCCTAAGGTAGGCCCGAGAAATGAGAAAACGTTATTTGATATTTCAAGGGAGATAACTCAAACAAACAGCACAAGTATAATGTGTAAGGTGTTAACAGGCCTTAATGCGTTACTGTGATTAAAAAGAGTACATTTTTAAAGTAATATTTTTTTAATAATTGATTTTAGTACATTTAAAGGAGACACATTTGAAATAGTTTCAAGTTGAAGATTTACAAGGAACAATGCGTAAGTATGGTTATCAATTATCATATACCCCAGCCAAATATATATGACAACTAAAAATTTCACTGCTAGATTGGTTATGCCAATAATACTATGACGTCACCAAAGCAACGTTGGATAACACTGAAAATTGATGGATGTTATAAAAATTGAACATATATTGGGTGTACATTTTCATTTTACTGACCCTATAAAAATTCCAAAATCAAAGTGATCAGGTCAAGATAATCATTCCTCACAGTCTTAGTCTTAAATAATGTCGGTCTTAAACTATCTGTACCGAACCATTCAATAGCAGCATGAGTTCAACCATATAATGTGCATTCTCATTAAGTTTATAGGTTTAAATCATTGTGTTCCAAAAACGACGGTGTTAACTGGCTCAGCACTAACCTGATTTGAATTTTAGTACAAAACATTAACACTGACCACCTAACAGTACTTCAAAGGTATTCTAATATCAACAGTTCAAATACAATATTTCCAGATCGATACTACCTCAACCTGCACATGTTGAGACTAATGATGTCGCTAAGTGCATATTGTTTGGTTGTGACACGCTTTTGTAATTTAATGAAATGTTTGTGGGAAAAATAAAATTGATTTTTAGGGGAACTACTGTGGGGAAAAAGTGCACTTATGAATATGACTTGGGGGTGGCCATTTTGAATCGAACAATATTCATATTTCGATTTCAGATTGGACAATTATGATAATATCACAAATCCAAATTTTTATTTAGTGTACTGTGAAGCTGACAATGCTTTTAACAGATAAACACAGGTGTAATATCACATTATTTTACATTCAATTAGCTTAAAAAATCATTAAGATTGCATTTGATCTTAAGTTTTCCTGATTGGTAAAAATAAATTAAGAACAAACAAGCGTAAAATAGGAATTATCTAATACGCATCAACAGACTTAAACAGTAAGTTTGACAGGCAAGTTTTCAGAATTTTGCCTTAAATATTCAGTCTGAAAATTGGAATACATTAAGCTGATTATGTTTAGCGAAATTAAGTATGTCGTGCTACTGTGCAATTACAAATGTAAAAAAAATGTCTTTCATATATCAACTGGTACAAATTTTATTTGATAGTGGCGAACGGCGTTACAGCGACGTCGTTTAAATGGCCGTTCATGTTGTCAGAATCATTATTTATCACATGATACGTTTATAGAAAGAAAATTCAAAACCCGCTCCGTGTCTTACACAGGGATCGATTTCTTTACCAGGGTGGAACAGTTTTATTATCGGGGATTTAAAACGTGCCTTACCTTTATAGTTGTAATGAGTTTAGCAAGCAACCAACCCGCTCGGAAATCCTGTGTATAATGTCAACATCAAATTTTACTATACTAAATATGTAATACTTAAAACTATCGTTCCCATACCATTGTCATGTTAATATCCTACATGATTCGATTTAGATGAAAATAACTTATGTATAGTCAGGAATCATCCATACTATGCCTATGCGCGTACTATACATTCGGGTCGTAAGTGAGTTTTCGAGTAGGGTGTTTAAATGTGCCTGAAAGGGAACAAGGTAATTTTTGATATGTATAATCCTGTAAGTAAATGAGAAAGCGGTAACGTTCAAGCGATACGTGTTTGGCTTTAATCAGCTAACACAACACATCGTTCGGTTGGAGAACAGTTTAGGATTTTCCTGTGATCTGACAGAGGACGACCGTTAGATAAACACCCCACCGGTATAGCCGACAATGGTAAGCAGTATTTTAAACATTCATATTTTCCGTTTTCTATATTCTTTGCATATTCATTAGGTTTTAGATGGTTATAAACATGTAATATTCAGTAAGATATTTATTTGTGTTATTGATAAGCTCAGTACCAGTTTTACAATGGTAGAGCAGATCTATATAACAATACTCTAACCATCAGCTCTTGTAAATATTCTGTCACATGATATACGAATTCATATCATCAACATGTATCCAGGTAGCTTTGTATAACAGGTAAAACATATTATATACATACATAACATGTCTATAAGAAATGGTGGAGCGAGTACATTCGTAGCCCAACAATCTAACCGATACTACATGTACTTGTTTATTTAATATGACATAATGTACAAACATATCATAAATAATAATCTATTTCCGTTGTGTATAGCATGTAGAAAATATGTGTATATATACATAATATATCTATATAGATTTTATGGGAGAAAATGTATTTAAAATGGAAGTCTAAATACTGACAGCACTTGTATGTTATATATTTTTAATCAAATATCTATTTGTATATTATATCATTAAATACATTAGTTAAATATCTCATCAAAACAAATATATGGTCAGCATTATTTACTACATTACTGTAGGTACATTCATGTACGAAGTCAAAATCATTCTAATATTATTTATGAATGCTGCCTTCTTCACGAAACTTTGTATGATATAATATACCTGAGAAGTTATGTGTGTGTGTAGGAGGGGACGGGGTAATTGATTAGAAAAGTGCAAATGTCTTGTTTATCCATGTTTGTATGTGTTTACACATATTTGATCCACGGATTATAAAACATAGTCCATATCGCACAGTGTCTTTAGTTTACAAGCCATTGGAGAAAGGAATTCATTCTGATAATGTAAGTCAGTATTCTTAATTGTTCGTAACGAAGGTACCATCCGTTATCTTACGTGATTATATATCATAAGAATAAGTACCATTCTTTCTCAATCGAAAATACATATTGATTTAATTCAAAAGGCTCAATTGTTTATATGTACATTGTGCATATATTTGTACAATTCAGAACAAACAATTTTGTGCATCTGACATTTTACTTTTTTTTGTGCAATTATTTGTGTGATATTTAATTTTTTTGATACCTCTGAACAACCAGTTTATTTGTTCTGATATTAATGAACAACTTAACTTTGACGTATATTTGTTAACATTTTAACGTGGTCTGATATATATATGAAATTTTTCATGTGGACTGGGTTTGTATTTTATATGTTGCTTGGTCTAATAGTTATGGCCTGGTGATATATTGTGTCGTATTCGATAAACCGCCAAGGTGGGAAGTCATAATAATGATTCTATACAAAAAAACATACAGTAACATTAGTTACAATAATCAGAACACTAATGGGCCTTTTGTATATATAACGTGATATAAAGGGAACAACAGAGCCATCCTACATCCTACCTGGTTTGCCTTTGTTCCCCTACTGTCACTGATTGATTCTGGGTTAAGGTACCTGTAAATCCAGGTGAGAACGTTTCCCATGTACACAGCATGCGGTCATTGATTTATAGGTATATTCTATTCGTTTTTATGTTGACAGAGCCTTAGCGAGACAGGCTTAACAGACGACGAAATCGACGGTAAATATTTTTCTCAAGCTCTTTAAAGACCAACAAGTAGATAAAATCTTTATTTAACTTTTTGAATATTTTTCAATATTGAAAATTTAAAGAGGAAATAAATTAAAGCTTCAAAGCTCAAGTTGAATTTTAATAATTTGGAAACCGATTAATCATTTCAATCTTAATTAAGCTTTAATATGAAACTGCGTTTACTCAGAATGTGATCTTCAGATAATCTCTTTCTTGGGTAATTTGTATAGAAAATTCCTTAAAGTAAATACTTTTCATTGACAAACTCCGTGATAGAAATCTCTATATAGATAATCATTTTCATATATAAAGGAATTTTTGCATGAGTAATCGCTTTCGTAGATAATACATATGTATATGATGGAGAAATTGTACAGGTAATAACTTTTGTGGGATTTTTTTATATTAATGATTTTGATAAAACCAATATATTTAATTTATATTTTTTTCTCTCTTGGAGGTAATCTCTGTAGTTCATCCTTCACCTACATTGTAAACCATTTGAAATTAAAGTAAAAAAATGGATGACCAATAGTTGACGTCTTGTCTAACCCAAGCTATTCATGGGAATGTCTTGACGTTTTTCTATTTATTGTGGCATCTCTTTAGTTCCAATACATGTTGCTTTCTAGTTTAGCGTTCCAGCATACTGTTAGATTTTATATCGTTTAACACATAAATACAAATAAAAATAAATGTAAACCCTTGTATTGTAGAGTTTCGTGAAGCCTTCAGTCTCTTCGATAAAGATGGAGACGGATCCATTCCTACCGCTGAACTGGGCACAGTTCTCCGAGCACTTGGTCAGAATCCTTCAGCCTCCGAGCTGAAAAAAATGATCAACGAGGTTGATGCAGATGGTTGGTATACATTTCATATTTCGTCAAAGTGACCACACTTTTTTTGAAAACTACAAGAATATGTATGGTTTAGCTATTTCGACCCCCCGATTCCATCAAAATTTAAAACATTAAACTGAATCTATCGCTGTTTTGTTGTTATTTGCAATACTTCTCCAATGTTATTATGGAAATGTTTACTTGTGTTTTTAATCTTTGTTTCGATGGTTTCTAGTTGCCATTCACATCCATGATTGTCATTTGATAATTTAGTCGATTTTGGGAAGCTCTCATCTATCTGGTTGTTTTCATAGCAACCATAGAGAAAACAATTAAACAAACAATGTCTCCCCTAAATATGTATGTGTATTATCAATACAACGTAATAGCTCTTCATTTATCATCATTTTTTTTATTTTCTATTTGGCGGTGTCTCCTTCTATGTCTGTAGCGCTAGCGAGAACAAATAAATAATTATAAACACACAAACAAATATATTACAAAGGCATTACCGAACCAAACCATCTTAACTTTATTTCACATCCTTCTATTTCGCAGGAGACGGAACTGTGGATTTCCCGGAATTTCTTATTTTGCTTGTCCGAAAGATGACGGAAGCGGGAGGAGAAACCGAAATGAAAGAAACTTTCAAAGTGTTTGACAGGGACGGGAACGGAATGGTTACAGCAGCTGAAATCCGGAACGTTATGTATAACCTCGGGGAGAAACTGACAGACGAGGAAATAGACGAGATGATAAAGGAAGCCGACGAAGACGGCGATGGACAACTAAACTATAAAGGTAGATTTTGCTTTAGTTATTGTTACCACTAGAGGCAATTTGTTTAAATTGAAAAATGTTTAATTGTTGCTGCTATATTACTGATAAATATATATATATATATATATAAAAAATATTTGGATTTTCATAACGTAGAAATTAATGAAAAATAAAATTGATTGTGTGTATAATGCTATCAAAAACAAAATGTAAATTCCACAATGTTTGTGAATGGTGAATCTGATTACCGATACAATGTACAAGATAACTGAAGCATTCATGTTTTTATTTATTTATTTTTTGTTAAGGGACTGATTGATATGTTATATGGAAAAAATGAAAGGGGTTTTTATGTTTTCATTTGATATTCATGATTATATTTCTAAATGATACTTATTTGTATTTCAGAATTCACGTCCATACTACGCAAATAGCCAAATCATTTGGTGACGCCTTCCCCAAGTCAGCCATCAGTTGATAATTCACGACGTCTGATGCGTTTGCAACAATCCGGAATAATCATTCCTGTTATTTGACTATTATTTATGTTCAACAAACCGACTTCCGGTTGCATATGTCTTGTTCTCGTGTATTCGACGTCATCAATCGCAGTGCCTCCGCAAAGTGTCAAACCCAGGACTGCTGATACTAGTCAAGTGCTCCACCAAGTGAGCTAAATGGAAATAATCCCAAACAGATTCAATAGGACGTGGCTAGTATTTTGATTGACATGTTGAAATGAATGGTATAAAAGAACTCCAATTATTTACTCTACCTTCTGTGAAGGTTTTATTGACATGGACATCATAGTCAACAAACTGTTTGTGTTGTGTCTTCATATTGTTGTTACATATTTCACAAAGCAATCAATAATAAAATATTGATTATTAACCTATGTGTGTTGTCTTGTAATGTAGATTCTTAAACCAGACATTGATTGATAAAATTGCATTATCTATTATGATATATATATATATATATTGAAAAGTTTAACCTTGGGTTTGTTAGACAAGAGGACAAAAGTTACCTAAAGCTCATTCTCAACAATGCTACTGGTCAACTACTTATGTTACAGACATTGTTTTTAGCGGAAATATCAAAAAATGCGCACGCATCCATATTAACATTTTCTGATTTGTTAACCCCGATGCCCGTATGGTGTTGCTGGGAATTTGTGTTTGAAAATTTACCCCAGGTGAATTTGTATACATGTACCACCACCGATGGTAACTTTAAATCTGATTCTACAAAGATATATACTTTCTGTTTTGGGTTTAAAGTAAAACGATAGAAATATATATCGTATTTTGTTTTTGCGTATTTTAACAGATTATCACATCTGGAAAAGAAAAGGCAACACCATAATAATTGGCCAGAATAAAGATTGAGATGATAATGCTAGACGGTTTTGTCAATAAAGTTATGATGATGAAGTCATTGAACGCATATGCATGCATTGCATTGAAATATTTGTTTTTAAATGTTTTCACTTGTGAATATATAATAACCACATAGGTTTATTAATTCCTACAATCATAATTATCTAAAATAAAATACAGTGTTTCAACCAATTGAGGCATCTTCTGTTAAATGTCTTTTGTATTACATTCTTCTTACATTACGAGTAGTAAATATTTAGTTTTAAAACATCTATATGTGTGTACTGTACATATCTAATTTTTCCACGATGCTTCCCTTTGCCATTAAAAAGTTAACATTTTAAACAGATTGTCCCTATTTTAAACAGATTGATACATGTATTGAAAATATTGAGTTCTACGTGATCATCATTAGTAATTATATATGATTTATTAAAACGTCTTAGAGTGATTTTGTCAGGTATACAGGACTAAATCAATGTCGTATAATGTTATAGGTAATGTCGGTGTGTCGAATAAAGGTAATTCAGTGTGTTTCTATTCAATAAATTGCAGGCTGATGATCTTAACAAGAAACAAAGACAAGGTGGGTGTGTCTTTAGTACAGTATGTTACATGACGATGGTCATTAAGACCGTTAATGTTCAATTAGGATTGATAGTGTGTCAGGAAAATTACTGTTACGATTTGTTTACCTTATTATTTCTTCTATCAATAATGCAAAGGTGAGAACATTTCGTCTATCAACGTCTTATTCTCAATTCATGCAGGAAGCAATTTATCATGCAAGGTATATTAGAAATAGAAAGGTAGCCTACTATTTCTCAGTGAGTAGGTAGGTCTACACGGTATGCTAAATTTTGAACGCAGACAGACTTGAAAAGACGGCATACTTAATGTCGCTGAAAGAAATGCAAACAATGCTAACGAGAAATGCGGTTATGTTTATGATATTGTTTGCAGTCTACCTGACCACGAAACACAATTTCAAATAGTATAGATCAAAGGTCAAAAGGACTTAAATGATATAATAGCAATGTACTTGTGTTATGTCCGGGGCATTTAAAGAATTATCTGCATTAATCATATAGACACAATGAAAGAGTCAATCAATGGGGTTTTATATAACCCACACCTACCCGTAATGTTACACAAGCTAGTTACAGATCAACGATGAAGCTTTTATTTAATAGATTGGTGTGTTATTTACTCAGTTCTCCATGGTGTTGTTGTTTAATTGAACAATAACCGTACCACACGCGTGTGATTGCACATACATAATTTGATAATGGATAGAGTTTATCAAAAATGAATGACACTGTCATTTCAATAACATTGAGTCTAGTGTTGTTGTTTTTGTGGAACTATTTAAACCTCCTGTGGAACTGTTTGATTCGTTTCTCATATATGAAATATCAGCCCTTTTATCTGTACATTCATATTGCTTGATAGAAGCTAGTCTTTGTCTAATTTAAGATGATTCACTGTACGTTTTAAAATACAATGATCCTCTTTACAGAATGTCTAGAAACATTCCAGATCTTTGATCAGGATCGGGATGGGAGAGTCACCACGGCAGAACTCGGGGAGATGCTTAAAAACATGGGATTTATTTCTACCATAGAGGAGTTAGAAGAGCTTGTCAGTGACGGGGATCCAGAAGGTACTTAAGGATAATCGTTGTCGTATACATGATAGTTGTGATTTGTGCTAGTACTATTTTCTTTGACATTTTATATAATTATGTTTAAGCTCGAATAAGTTGTCCAATTATTATGGTTTGTAAGGAGGCATTCGTAAATACTTCAATTCAGTAAAATTGACCTGGTGAAATGACCATTTATCTATAGTTTGCATACATTTTACCATGGGGCTCTTTTGAAAAGAAGGGAATATCTACATGATAGAATATGACATTTTGTTGGTTTCCCTATAAATAAACACCAAAATAAATATTATTTATTTCATTTACAACGCAATATAAAGATATGCCTGTCCAAAACGACCATCTTTGTTTTGTAGAAAGAACGGTTATGTATCACAACCAGTAAGTGCTTTATGTGTGACGTTTCGATGACTAGTGCGGTACATACCCTGGCACTTCCATCAGGTAAAACAATATGACGTACCTGAAGGAAATGTCAACCCACATTTCGACCATTACAGTCATTATTAAAGTACAAGCGTAATCTATTATATCTATTAATGATTGTTGTAGGCAATGGGACCCTTGACTTCAAGGGATTCATGTACCTATTCCAAATGTTTTACAACGATATGAGGACCGATGATCAGATAAAATCTAGCTTCCGAGTGTACGACAAAAATGACTATGGCTACATCACCCATTCGGAACTCAAGTTAGTACTTCAGAACATCGGGTAGAATGTTTCTGACGATGAAATCAATGACATCATTGCCAGGGTTGACCGAGATAACGACGGAAAGATCAACTATAAAGGTAGGAATTATAGGAGAGGTTTTTTGTTTAATGGTTCCGGGGATATTTAGATCTAGATACAGACGGACTTATGATATAGGGTTATTAAGGGGAAAAACAATCTTGTGTTGTGTATTGACTAGCAAGTGATTAAGACGATTTATATACACACTGACAGAGTGTCACTAACTCTGATCTAAATAGATACATGTATATATGGCGCATGATTTACTTTCTGTTCTTTAGTGATTGTCCCGATGTAAGAAATACGTTATTGAATATGGAATGGTTTTTAGCCTAAGTTGTTAAGCATTCAGCATAAGCGAATGAATACAGGTTATACAAATCAGGTAAAGAAAAAAAACATACATGAATGAATGAAAAATGAATGGATTCTTACATAGAAACAATAATTTGGTAATTTGGTCGAAAAGTCAGAAAGATTTGTTTTAGGGAGGCTGTCCATTTTATCTGTAAACACCATTTCTGGTTTTTTTTTATTGATATTATAATAAATACTATCTACATAAAGATATGTCAACACGTGGAGTTATCGTTCTTGTTAAACATATAAATGAAACACCAGGACCCGTATTCATGAATTCGTTCTCAAGCTCAAGCATGCATTCTGGTTTCAAACCAATCTTCTTGTAACTCGCTAAAAACACGCCAAACGATCACAACGCAAAATATAAACATTGCAAACAGTATCTTGCTTTAAAATTTCCTCAAAGTTTTCTTGTTCGCTCACAAAATCAGATTTATTTTATTAATTTATAACCGAATCAAGAAATTTGTCTTGAACACAAAATCAAAGCCTGAGCATGAGAACTGTTTCATTAATACGGGTCCAGATTCTTAACTTTTTGTACATATGTTGTTCTTTGCAAATGCAATGATAATCGTTTGTAATCATCATTATACTTCCAACATTTGTCCAAAAATGTGGCGTCCTCAAGGAGTATGGTTATAGTTCGAGAATAACATGTTGAGGATGTTGTAGGAAAAGATGAAAAGAGTATCATACATCATTTTGGCAATCAACGGTTTTGACAAAAGCAACAAAAGCATTTAAATACATTAATATGTATTACATGTATTATTGTTCTGTCGATGTAGATGTAATGGTACCTATGAAATCATATCATTCTCTCCTTACCTCCTCATTCATTTGTTTGCATTATTTGTTTTGTGAGAATTGAGAAGCGTTATTTTTCATACAGCGGTCTGTTTGATGTATGTACTTTTGATCTATTTTCAGAATTCCGTGCACAGCTGGAAAAATTGGAACACAGACTGTGTTGAAATGATTCTGACCCTGATATTATTAAATACCATACATGTTTGAAAGTTATAGTAGTTTTTTTACTGGTTTCTAGTCCACTACATTCTCGTTTGCCACAAAAAGTATACTACACACTTTTAAACTTACATTCTCTACTTATTCTGTCCTCATATTTGAGCCAATAAATTAAGTTAACAGAGATGCAAATTTTATTTCTCCGTCCATGTTTTCCACAGATGAAACAAATCAAAACAATTTATAATATTTTCCATGCGGACCTGGACTGAATATTTGATTAAGCTGGATCATTAAAAAAGACCTGAACAATAGCAGATTTAACCTGAAGCGTGCACTGTTGATAGGTTATTGCACTGGAGGACAATATCAACAATAAAAGCTGTAAATCATTACATGCTATATGAGTGTAAAAATATTTTAAACAAATATATATATTAAACACGAAATATAAAATGGAGTTATAATGTATAGCTAAACTAAAACTTGAATAATAAGTAATAATTTGTATATACATAACTGTAACAATATATATTGTTATACGATGGATATTACTTAATATGCAACCTGTTATTGTCCAACTGTTACAAATATGCAGTGAGCTATATAAGGAATTCAACTTGATATATTTATATATATATATATATAGTAGATAATAAATAAATAAGTCCTTGCGAAGGAAAATATAGAATAAAAACAAATTTTTCAGATCGTCCGCTAGGCCTTTCTGCTTTCTAGGGCTTCTTCAGGCGGATTGATGTTTATTTATCATTATTATTGATGGTTTATTTAACATGTAACCAGGATATAGATATATATATATATAGAAAAAATAGGTTTAACGACCGACTAAAAAACTAGCTGCTTTCACCCTTCACAGGGCTCTTCAGGTTTTTAATGATCCAGCTTAATCTTCAGGTTGAAGAGCCCTGTGAAGGGTGAAAGCAGCTAGTTTTTTAGTCGGTCGTTAATCTGATTTTTTCTATATTTACTTCCTTCACATGGACATTTAATCCCTTTTTATTATATATATATATATATATATAGTTAACCCGATATGAAAACCTGATATGCCAAACCCGATATGTAACCTGGATATACCGAACTGAAACAACGTATATAGTTAACTCGATATGTAACATTGATATGCCGAACTGAAACAACGTATATAGTTAACTAGATATGCAACATGGATATGCCGAACTGTTACAATATGTAGTTAAGTCGATATGTAACATGGATATGCCGAACTGTTACAATATGTAGTTAAGTCGATATGTAACATGGAAATGCTGAACTGGTACAATATGTAGTTAAGTCGATATGTATCCTGGTTTTACAATTTTTTGTTATAATACATGCATAAAGCTGTATTTAAACTTTAACATGTAACCAGGATATACCCAACAATAGAAATATCTTGCTATATAGGGGCTATAACTCAATATCTACCAGGACATACTGAACTGTCACAATATATAGCTACTTGTATATAAAGAGTTATACTTGATATGTATAGTAACATAGATCATTTCAGATAATCAATAGTTCATGATACATGACACCTTTCTCTGACAAAAGGAGCCTTGCTGAACCGACTAAACTATCATACACCTTGCAATTATTGTGATGGTAATATGGGGAGTAATTAAAGGGTAGGTTCATTGCAATCGCGTTGCAAGATGACATCTTCCTTAGCAACTGGGTTGTTGTTATGTCAAATGACAGAATTCTTTAATTAATCAAGTCAACTGACAGAATTCTTCCCCTCATTCTTAGATCAGAAACAAACAACTGTAAATAATATTTTTACTGCATATCATTCTACAGCTATACGCACAGTGAGTCACCCACTACGCGGGTCATGGTAACGCTACGCGGTCCAGGTCAACTCAAGATCAACGCTAAGTGGTCCAGGTCGACCAAAAGTCAACGCTAAGCGGTCAAATGAGTACTCCCTCCCCTAATCCCACATGTAACGTCAAAATGACGTAACCACAACCCCCGGCCGTTGTTAAGGAAGACGTCATATTGAAACACCGTTGCTATGATCAACCCTATAATCACCATCGGAACTACTAATACAATGTAACTCTGGAACTTCCTTATAAGGGAAAAAGATGTATGACTTACTACTTCTTTGAATAACCATACCACAGCCTTTGCAGGCAAACTGCTCCAGTTATGATTAATAGGTCCTAACATTGCAAACTGACTTTTATGTCACAGATTCTGTCAGAGTGTCAATCCTTTGTGAACAAGTAACGTGTTACGTTAACATCACAGGCTCGTTTGCTGCACTAGCCCGGACAAAATCAATAGTAACTATGCTGGCAGACCCCCCGTGGTACAATAGAGCGTCGATATATCCAGACCACCGCAGACTGCGTCGGACTGCAATGCGGAGCAACCTGGAGAATGTCATGCTCTAGGCATGATTCATTAGTTCAGATATATGTGGTTTATTTATTTTGGAATGCTGTAAAACATGATCATGATATTATTTGATTTTTCAGTTAATTAGGGAAGTGTTGAATTGATATCAATCAATGTTGCTTGCTCTGTAAAAATTAAAAGCACGTTTACACATACATTTTGTATGTAGAACGCAAATTACCACGTATGTAGAACTCCAAAGAACGTTTACACGTATGTGGAACTCTAAAGAAAGTTTATCGGATTTGTTTTTTTTTAATCAAACGTGTTTTGAGGAATACTGAATAGAACATTAATTATAACAGCCTTAACAAACGAAATTAGAAGAAATTATAACGACAACATACGATGACAAAATACACCACAGAAATTTAGCAGGTACCAGCGAGCCAACACTCATAGCACAACATATACCATAGCGACATAACATAAGTGATAACTTCAACTTTGTCAAAACATGCTGACAGAGAAAACAATAGTGTTACCACACAATAACAAAACACACCACTAAGTCAACAGACAATAACATACAAATCCCACAGTGTCAATACTCAATAACAGACCATACCACAGTGTCATCACACAATAACAGAACATATCACAGTGTCAAAACTAAATAACAGACCATACCACAGTATCAACATACAATAACAGACAATACCACGGTGTCAACACACAATAACAGAACATATCATAGTATCAACATACAATAACAGACCATACCACAGTATCAACATACAATAACAGATCATACCACGGTGTCAACACACAATAACAGACCATACCACAGTGTCAACACACAATATCAGACCATACCACAGTATCAACATCCAACAAGAGAACATACCACAGTGTCAATAATAAATAACAGACCATACCACAGCGTCAAAACACAATCCCAGAACATATCGCAGTGTCAACACACAATAACAGACCAAACCACAGTGTCAACACACAATAACGGACCATACCACAATATCAACAATAAATAACAGACCATACCACAATGTCAACATACAATAACAGAACATATCACAGTGTCAATAATAAACAACAGACCATACCGCAGTGTCAACATACAATAACAGAAAATATCACAATGTCAATAATAAGTAACAGACCATACCACAGTGTCAACATAAATAACACAACACATCGCAGTGTCAAAACTAAATAACAGATCATACCACAGTCTCAACACACAATAACAGACCATATCACAGTGTCAATAATAAATAACAGACCATACCACAGTGTCAACATAAATAACAGAACACATCGCAGTGTCAAAACTAAATAACAGATCATACCACAGTCTCAACACACAATAACAGACCATACCACAGTGTCAACATACAATAACAGACCATACCACAATATCAACAATAAATAACAGACCATACCACAGTGTCAACATACAATAACAGAACATATCACAGTGTCAACATACAATAACAGAACAAATCAAAGTGTCAATAATAAATAACAGACCATACCACAGTGTCAACACACAATAACAGACCATATCACAGTGTCAATACTAAATAATAGATCATACCACAGTGTCAATATTCAATACCAGACCATACCACAGTGTCAACACACAATAACAGATCATACCATAGTGTTAATACTCAATAACAGACCATACCACAGCGTCAAAACACAATCCCAGAACATATCGCAGTGTCAACACACAATAACAGATCACACCACAGTGTCAATACTCAATAACAGACCATACCATAGTGTCAATACTAAATAATAGATCATACCACAGTGTCAACACACAATAACAGATCACACCACAGTGTCAATACTCAATAACAGACCATACCACAGTGTCAATACTAAATATTAGATCATACCACAGTGTCAACACACAATAACAGACCATACCACAGTGTCAACACACAATAACAGACCATACCACAGTGTCATTATTCAGTAACCGACCATTCTACAGTGTCAATACTCAATAACATACCATACAACAGTGTCAATACTCAATAACAGACCATACCACAGTGTCAACACACAATAACAGACCATACCACAGTGTCAATACTCAATAACAAATCATACCACAGTGTCAATATTCAATAACAGATCATACCACAGTGTCAACACACAATAACAGATCATACCACAGTGTCACAACTCAGTTACAGACCATACAACAGTGTCAATATTCAGTAACAGAACACACCATAGCGGCTGAACTCAATAGCATACCATACCACTGCGTCAAGACACACTAACAGATCACACCACAGTGTCAACACAAAATAACAGATCACACCATAGTGTACACACACAACAACCGATCACACCGCAGTGTCAACACCCAATAACTGATCACAACCTAGTGTCAACACACAATCACAGATAACACCGCAGTGTCAACACACAATGACAGATCAAACCGCAGTGTCAACACACAATGACATATCACACAACATCGAATATACATTATAACAGAAAAAAACCACTGCTTAAATACTCAATAACAGAACATACCACAATGTCAATATTCAATAATCGACCACACAACAGTGTCAACATATATTAACAGACTTCACCATACTTTCAATACATAATAACAGATCACACAACAGTGTCAATATACAATAACAAACTAAAACAACAGTGTCAATACCGAATAACAGATCATACCGCAGTGTCAACACACAATAACAGATCACACCATGCCGTCAGAACTCGAAAACATAGCACACCAAAGCGTCAACACACCATAATAGATCATATCACAGTGTCAACACACAAGAACAAATCACACCACAGTGTCAACACCCAATAACAGATCACACCACAGTGTCAACACATAATCACAGATCACACCACAGTGTCAACACACAATGACAGATCACACCGCAGTGTCAACTCACAATCACAGATCACACCACAGTGTTCACACCTAAATAACAGATCACACTACAGTGTCAGCACACAATCACAGATCACACGATAGTGTCAACACACAATCACAGATCACACCCTAGTGTCAACACAAAACAACCAATCACACCGCAGTGTCAACACACAATAACAGATCACACCACAGTGTCAACACACAATGACAGATCACACCGCAGTGTCAACACACAATCACAGATCACACCACAGTGTTCACACACAACAACCGATCACACCGCAGTGTCAACACTCAATAACAGATCACACCACAGTGTCAACACACAATCACAGATCACACTTTAGTTTCAACACCTAAATAACAGATCACACTACAGTGTCAGCACACAATCACAGATCACACGATAGTGTCAACACACAATCACAGATCACACCCTAGTGTCAACACAAAACAACCGATCACACCGCAGTCTCAACACACAATAACAGATCACACCACAGTGTCAACACACAATGACAGATGACACAACAGCGAATATACACTATAACTGAAAAAAACAGAACAATAACAGAACATACCACAATGTCAATACTCAATAATCGACCACACAACAGTGTCAACATATATTAACATACCACACAATAACAGAACACACCATGCCGCCAGAACTCGAAAACATAACAAAGCGTCAACACACCATAACAGATCATATCACAGCGTCAATACACAATAACAAACCATATCCCAGCGTCAACCCACAATAACAGACCATACCACAGTGTCAACACACAATAACAGACCATACCACAGCGCCATTACACAAAAATAGACCCTATCACAGAGTCAACTCACAATAACAGACCATGTCACAATGTCAATTCACAATAAAAGAACACACCACAGCGTCATCACACAAAACTGAACATACCACAAACTTTCTGGAGATATATGAAATGAAATTTCAAACTTAAGGCAGATATTGGGCTTAACGTTGATTTAAATGTCAAGGACATTCCCGGTCCTTCTTGTGCATCCTAATTCAACTCTAAATGGATAATGCATGTTTTGGTTACAATATAAAAATGTTATATGTCTTACCGTATTTAAAAAATCAATAATTTCTAGCTAGACATTTAAACGACTGGTAAGCTAACGTTATTCTAATCCTAACAGTTGTATGTACCTTAGTCACATCTATTTACGTCTTACCGTCACTTACAAAAGATACAAGTCGTTATTCTACCCTTTATTGGTTTGAACCAACTTTACCGTCGACATCTGAGATGTCCAGATCCAGGCTCTTGACTCTTATGACAAAACCGATGGTATCCTACCAGCAAATATGCCATACGTTTTCGACGAAGGGACCATTAGGTCAATGTATTTCAACCACAACCTGGTAAAGATGGCTTTAGATCTGAGGGTAACATTCAACGTAGAAATTAACTTCTCCCTCTGAAATATTTTGAATGTCTTCAAGTGTGGTCTTGAAAGCCTTTTGAGTTGCCATAAGCAGGATATATGTGAACGACTTGCTTCAGAGAATCGTACAGCTTATATCTGTTTTTTAATCGAGATTTTGTTTGTGGTTATTGTATTGTGTCTACTCCAAGATGGACACACTGACTGCAGAACAATACAGGGGTAAGTAAATGGTTACCAATCGGTTATAACTATTTGTTTATATTCCTTAGTACGTATTTCTTAATAATTAGTTATTGGCCATAAATGACTTACATTGTCGATGGGACGTTCAACAGTACAAAAACAAAACAAAACAAAACATCTGGATCAGTTTTAAGCACATTATTGTCATTTAATGCAATGAATGCACCTATGAAATGTACACCATTGTGCCGTCATACTTAGGACAATAGACATTATTTGAAGACATTGTTTGTCGCTTTGAAAATTACATAAATAATGACAAAATTGAAAACGGTGGGAACAAGTTTCTTTTTATTTTCAAATGTGATAGAAAGAAAATAGTTTTTTGTTATTTATTTCGTATGTGATTCGGCAGATTATCGCTTTCAAAACATTCGATTCATAAATTGCATGTGAAATGAACTCATTTAAGGCTATGTGTGCATCACGGTATGTAAACGTATTGATACATTCCTTTTAAGCAGGGTTTTGAAAGTTAGTGAGGATATGTGAGTATTGTAGAAATACTGTTTCCGTGGGCTTAAATTTTAGCATATTTTTTTCAATTTTAACAGAAATATGTATAGATTAATTTACGCACTTACAATATATGCAATAATATTTACATTTGGGCTCTAGATAACAGTACCAACTCAAAATGTTTGTATGATTCAATAAAAGCAAGTGTGTAGTAATATTAGCAATACTACATGTACTGTTGCATGACCTCTGTCCGCGTATTCAGCGTCTTAAATACGTCGTTTGCTAATTCCAGCCCCAGATATTTGTAACGAACCCTTGTGCTCCAGCCAATATGTCTGACAGCGACTTCACGGACGTGTCCCTAGAAAGGCAAATAATGTTTATGGCGGGCCATCGAAGCGTGTCAGCTGTAAGATCCTATAACAGGTCCTTTTCAACAGAACAGAATAATTCACTGTCCTCTAGAATCTAAACTAGCGTCCGTTGCAAGTGGCGAAGCAGGTGAAATAGTCCCGGCTCGTCGGGCAGTCCCCTTATCGATAGTAATACATGCCGAATGCTCAAACGATGAGCTAGTCCTGTTGACACAGACGATCGACACAAGAATTCAGCCAACAGCATCTTTTAAATCGTCATCTGGTTTCTTAGGAAACTCCACATTTCACGGATGCACTTTCTATCTCGTTAGAAAGTCGAACCGCTTCGTAGCCTGATGAGCGTAGCCGCTTCACAACTGTTTTTTAACGGTCAGCTGTCTTCGCAAATACGGAATAAATTTCTGACTTTTTGCAACTTAAATATTTAACATGGTATTTTTGTTTTAAATTAAGATCTTTTGTCAACAATTTTAAAGATAACCAATGCTTGGTTAGCATGCTGGTAATGTAAATTAAATTATTAAAATTTATGCGGAGTGGAACTATTTGTTTATTGCTCAACTGTGCATATCTTCACCGTTGACAACGCATCATCTTTCCCGCGAAAAAGGCTGTTCAATTAATATTGTTTTCATGACGGTGTTTTGCTTTTTAACGTGAAAAAAGGGCATTTTTTTCTTAATTTCGAATAATAAAAGTGGATGTAATAGAATGTAAATATAAGGTTTGAAATGCATCTTTTTAACATTTATGAGGTTATGTTACACATTTCCGTTCAAACATATTCTTTAAGATGCGCTAACGCGCATAATGGAATATGTTTGAACGGAACTGTGTTGCATACCCTCATAAATGTTAAAAAGATGCATTTCAAACCTTAAGGAAACTAAATACAGAAACTGTTAATGGTGCAATTATAATTAAGCACAATATGTAATGCACGGAAAGTGCTATAATTAGATAACTGGTAAAATATGAACGTTTACAGTTATGCTGCATATATTATCTAAATGTGATCATTTTGAACTCAATGACATAGTTATTTTGATCTAATAGCATAAACAAGTCACTGATGTAACTTTCACCTACATATAAATAGACCATTTACTAATGAATCTTGATATATCTGGGTCCTGTATATCAGCCCCAATTGTCTACTAAGCTATTGTGTTTTCTTTCCTTCTGGTCTTTATCTAGATGACTAAATGCACTTTCTGTCTGATAACATGATTTTGGAACGGTGAGACGATATCATGAAAAAATGGATTTTTTTACAATGGAACTATATAATGTATTTTAAGAATTTGGTTCGATATCAAAGACTACATTTCAATAAAAAAAAACATGTATCAGATGTCTAAATAATATTTTTTTAATTTATTTTAATTTCTAGAGTTTAAGGAAGCATTCGATTTATTTGACAAAGATGGTGACGGTTCTATCAATTCCAAGGAGTTGGCGTCCATGATGCTCTCCATGGGACAGGTACCTACTGACGCCGAAGTGAGACATTTCATTGAACAAGTCGACTGTAGCGGTAAGCTGCTCATTTACTCAAATATCGTTGGCAAGGAAACACACTCTTGACATTCTTGATTTCTTTATGTATATGTAACAGATGTCATTATTTTGCAATGCCTCCGCTAGGAGTCGAACCCGGGTCCTCTGGTTTACTAGTCTTACGCTCTACCGAATGAGCTAAAGAGAAATTCTCCCTAGCCGAGACGGTAGGAAGCGGCAAATATTTTACCAGAGTGACATATGCAAAGTTTTCATAGCAATTAAACATTGAGTTGTTTGCTACGAAATTGGCTGAAAAGAATCCCTCAACTTCACATTATATTTAATCATCATTTATAGAATTTAATAAACAGTGTTTATGAAAATGTGTAAATGTCTTCAATCCACTAAGTAAAAGATGACAGCTTCCTGTCTATTTATCTAGTATATCGTAGATATATTTTACTGTATCACTTTTAAATCGGGTATTGTTTTTACAATTTAGTATTTCATTTCCGGATTTATTTATTTTTTTTACATCTAGGATAACATTTACTTGCAAAACAATACAGCCTTTCGTTAATGTTGTCTTTATGTTAGTACTTGTGTCTTGTTAAAGATTTGTAACAATGATGTCATCACTCGCACTAGATTTCAACCGCGAGACCTCAGTGTCTACAATTAAAATATGTGTCCACTGTGTCTTAGGATATTGGTGACCTGCATATTCCCTTGGCCTTGACAAGAGACATGATGGCAGATAACTGTTTCACATGAAGTGCAGAACCAGTTTATTCTTTCCTGAAGCACCCAGTTTTGTGGCGTTTAAGTTTTCTGAGAGGGTCTGTTGTCTAACAATTCTTCTGTTTCTGCTGTTATCTTTACGTGATCAACTTTGAGATAGGATCTTATCCTTGTGTACTCACCATGTTGTATATTTTGTCCCCGCATATTGACGGGCACTGGACCAGGTATAGTCTGTCCGTAATTGTTGACACTGTGGTGTATTTAGTCCTTGTTGGTTGACACACTGGTACATGTTTGTATAGTTTGTCCGTAATTGTTGGCACTGTGGTGTATTTAGTCCTTGTTGGTTGACACACTGGTACATGTTTGTATAGCTTGTCCGTAATTGTTGACACTGTGGTGTATTTAGTCCGGGTTGGTTGACACACTGCTATATGTATGTATAGTTTGTCTGTAATTGTTGACACTGTGGTGTATTTAGTCCGGGTTGGTTGACACTCTGGTACATGTTTGTATAGTTTGTCCGTAATTGTTGACACTGTGGTGTATTTAGGCATTGTTGGTTGACACACTGGTACATGTTTGTATAGTTTGTCCGTAATTGTTGACACTGTGGTATATTTAGTCCTTGTTTGTTGACACCCTGGTACATGTTTGTATAGCTTGTCCGTAATTGTTGACACTGCGGTGTATTTAGTCCGGGTTGGTTGACACACTGGTACATGTTTGTATAGTTTGTCCGTAATTGTTGACACTGTGGTGTATTTAGTCCGGGTTGGTTGACACACTGCTATATGTGTGTATAGTTTGTCCGTAATTGTTGACACTGTGGTGTATTTAGTCCGGGTTGGTTGACACACTGGTACATGTTTGTATAGCTTGTCCGTAATTGTTGACACTGTGGTGTATTTAGTCATTGTTGGTTGACACACTGGTACATGTTTGTATAGTTTGTCCGTAATTGTTGACACTGTGGTGTATTTAGTCCTTTTTTGTTGACACCCTGGTACATGTTTGTATAGCTTGTCCGTAATTGTTGACACTGTGGTGTATTTAGTCCTTGTTGGTTGACACCCTGGTATATGTTTGTATAATTTGTCCGTAATTGTTGACACTGTGGTGTATTTAGTCCTTGTTGGTTGACACACTGAAACATGTTTGTCTGTTTTACCTCTACATGTAAAGGTAACGGTTGTATAGATCTACCAGAGTTTATAACATTGATGATGAAAGACGGGATTGACGCCTACTCAAAGAAACAGCTTTTGGAGGCGTTCCGGGTGTTTGACAAGGATATGAAGGGTTTCCTAACGGTCAACCAGGTTCGAGAGGCGCTGACCACTCTGGGGGAGGCCTTGACGTTTGATGAGGTCGAGGAACTGATACACAGTGCTGACAAAAACGACGACGGGAATATCAACTACAAAAGTTAGTGGATTGAGACTGTTAACAACATAAAAATGTAGTTTAGCGGAGTAAGGCGGTAGCCAAAATGTAACTCGTAAAACAAGTGAATTGAGACTGTTAACTACATAGATTAGCCGAGTAAGGAGGTTGATTCGAAAGTTAGTAAATTGAGACTGTTTACTACATAGCTTAGTGCAGTAAGGAGGTTTACTCGAAAAGATCGTGGATTAAGACTATTAACTTAAAAAGGTTACCAGAGAAGGACGTTCAACTCGAAAAGTAAGTGGATTAAGACTGTTAACTACATCAGTTAGCAGAGTAAGATGGTTAACTCGAAAGGTTAGTGGATTCATACTGTTAACTACATAGGTAAGCAGAGTAAGATGGTTAACTCGAAAAGTTAGTGGATTCATACTGTTTACTGCATAGGTAAGCAGAGTAAGATTGTTAACTCGAAAAGTTAGTGGATTCATACTGTTAACTACATAGGTAAGCAGAGTAAGATGGTTAACTAGAAACGTTAGTGGATTCGTACTGTTAACTATATCGGTTAGCAGAGTAAGATGGTTAACTCGAAAAGTTAGTGGATTCGTACTGTTAACTACATCGGTAAGCAGAGTAAGATGGTTAACTCGAAAAGTTAGTGAATTCATACTGTTAACTACATAGGTAAGCAGAGTAAGACGGTTAAACTCGAAAAGTTAGTGAATTCATACTGTTAACTGCATCGGTTGGCAGAGTAAGACGGTTAACTCGAAAAATTAGTGGATTCATACTGTTTACTACATAGGTAAGCAGAGTAAGATTGTTAACTCGAAAAGTTAGTGGATTCGTACTGTTAACTACATAGGTAAGCAGAGTAAGAGGTTAACTCGAAAAGTTAGTGAATTCATACTGTTAACTACATCGGTTAGCAGAGTAAGACGGTTAACTCGAAAAGTTAGTGGATTTAACCTTTTAACTACAAGATGTACATATGAAAGTAGTGTAAGGCAGCTCACTCGAAAGGTTAGTGGATTGAGACTGTTTACTATATAGGTTACCGGAGTTAGGCAATTGACTCGAAAAGTTAGTGGAACAAGATTACAATGTTTAGCTGAGTAAGGTCGTTAACTCGAAACGTGAATAGATTGATATGGTTATTAACCAAGTTTATTACAATGAAGATTGTGACGGTAAACTACAAAAGTAAGTCAATTTAGACGGTAAATCTTCAAAAGCTAGTGAATAAAGACGGTTAACTACATAAGTAAGTGGATTAAAATGATTGATTACAACAGTTAATGTTTATTTCGCAGGTTTGTTGATTATGACAATTTATAATATGTATGTATACTATATGTACCTTACGAATAAATCGTATGATCTGTGTTACAGTGATATACCATAAATATTTAATCATTATTATGTCATCAGTGCTTTTTTCAATTTATAATTATTGTGACGTCGATAAGTATAGTCGAACAAACCAGTGATAAAAAGTCTTCTACAGATTTCTCAGTAAACAACTCCTTTGGACCGTAATAAAGTTTATAAAATATCTAGAAATAAGTGCAATAAACTCTTACAAATGACCGTCTTTCAGTAAGAATAGCAAAATGCAAAAAGGAGAAAGGCATTGCAGTTATCTTATTTAAGAAAGAAGAAATTGCGTACAGAAAAGAAGGGAACATACACAAATATATCAGTTCTGGAAATAGGCTACTAATTAGACAATGCAATCAATGATGGTCTTGCAATTAAAACTAGACCATCATCCAAATAGCTATGATGTTAAACCACAACAGTGCCCACATTCATTATCTATACCAGTTTACTGAAGTATGTTGTGAAGCCGTTTTTATCTGACACAGTTATCGATGTTTCTTTTTCAGAATTTGTGGAAATGATGAATTCATAGATGTTCTGACACTGTAGAGGGATTTTACCTGTGCCAGAATAAATAAGGACGAGCTGCCATCTTTGTATACTCATTGTGTCATATCGTTGGGCGCAAAAATCACAGAAGCAAAAATGTTGTGAGGAAAGCATTACGCAAAATATCTTATCTTTATTTACTCACTGTGCGAAAAAGATTTTTTAATTACTATTGACAAAATAAAGCACCTTAAACGAAAATAATGAGAATATTCCATACTGAACACAATTCTTCTCTACATATTTTCGTCTTTAACTTGTATAAAATCATACTTAACATTATATTAAAATTGATTTTATTAAGATATATTTGTTTAGTAAATAATTTGTCACATTTTGTAAAAAACACAACGGAAAAATATTGAAGAAAAATAATGCTTTGAAAAGAGTTTTCCTTCTTACGTTTGTCTTGATAGGATAAAAATAAAGCAAAGAAAACACATAGAATATAATGTGACAATACTGTTAGTTCGAATACGTCTGTTATTCCAAAAGCAATCGGTAATGTTCGTCATTATCATAAATTTTGTTGATATCCTACAAGCTATTGTTCATCACCTATAAATGTAAGCATTGTATCATGTATTCTTTCAGAAAAAGATACAACAATTTAAAAAAATGAACCATTCAAATTTTATCTGAAATAATGCATATGATTGTTGCAAATAAAAAATAAATAAAAAATCATCATTGTCTAGGTGTTATTTCTGTTAATTTAAACTTTAGTTCTCCACTTTTTCTACATGACTTATCCATGTATCATGAACCAGTTTTACTATTATAATATTCCTATCTTAAATATTCATCGATTTCATATTTCTTCTAAAATAGTCAAGAGATAATCTTCTGAATCCAACCACCGCGTGAAAACAACAGGTGATACATACTTGGAAAAAAAATTACAAACATTTTGCTATCAAATTTTCGTTTGAGGAAAAATATTCCTAAGAATATCTGTTTTGGGAATTGGTTGTCTACTTTAAATGAAGAATGGTCTACCTTCACATCAATCATATGCATGCAAAATACTTGTTGCACTAATAGCACTTGGTAAATGTTAAGTGAATGTAACATTACAAAAACAAATTGTTGTATATGAAAAAGATTCGTAGTACAAAAATGTATTATGTGTAAATAGATGAAAAAGGAAGAGTAAATAATTTTGTAACGATTAATTTTTGTTTTTTTTATTATTTTTGTATTTTGGTATGATTTCGCTTAAACGATCTGAAATGGCTGGTTTTAAAACGGCAGTGCTTAGTGTTCGCCTGGGATAATCAAATGATTTTGTCTTCCATCCATTACATATAGTCTTATATCGATTTATCCATTTGTAACGATCGGTAAACATCATACTAACAGACAAACTGTGGTTTTGAATCATGGTCATAAAAACATTAGACCAGGTGGTGTTGACATACGACGAATACAATTATTAATATAAAAGTCATTATTTTGACAATGATATACATTGATCCTTCTTTTCATTGTAATCACACAAAGCATTTTTGTACTACGATATATTTCATACAACGAAATTTAAACTATTACGGAAGCTAAAGACAATCAACAAGTGCTGAAATTTAAAATTATCATTTACCTCTTGTATCACTAATTGTTTGGTCCGAGTTCATCAGCTGAAGTTTCAATATAAATATAGGTAATATTTTGCTCTTTTACATCTAACGTGTATTATATTTAGTTTTATTTATTGTTATTGTCTTATTTTCGCTGTAATATTATTTGCACGATGATTTGTTTTAACGAAAGACATCAGTCACAGATAAAAACCTTCTTTAAAACAACTGTGAATGAAATGTTACGACACAATTAAATTTGCGACCTACTTATCCCGAATTAATGTGAACAAATGTTTATCGGCAAAATGTGTTTTCGTCAAAGTATAATCAACAGTAACGAACTTGGTTCGGAGATCGATTTGAAATGATGACAAGATCCTAAAAAACAACCGGAAAACCGCTTCAATTGGTTACATACCTGTATGTTCATGTACAGGTATGACCCGGGACTGTCTTTAGTACAATTGAGTTTTAGGTTTCTTCAATGTTTATCGTTTATTTACAATGGTAACATAGTAAAATGAATGCTTAGAATCCTTTGACTATGATTAACAATACAGTAAACCTTCACTCCCGACATTAACTCGATATGACATTTCCTGTTGTCTTCAATATCAGTGAGAGACGATAAAGAAAATTATTATTTTCTTTCATAGACTGAGGTTTTCACAATATTAGATTCTCTTATATAAACATGTTTGCTTCTAAGCTCGTTGAAGGAGGCATTTTAATCCAAAATGAAATTCGTCATCCACGTCATATTGATTGGATAAAGTCTAATCACGGACTTATATATAGCAATCTAATTCCGTGGTCTAACGAACGGGACCTACATTCCGATGTCTTCAAGATTCAATTTGAATACCATACAAAATATCACATCAATTCCAGAGGCACGTGTCAACGGTGGGACTGTTGGTTTGTGTACTGGACACGTCGATTAATCCGATAGACACCAGCTTGTTCCCGTCATGGAATACAACATAACATATATACTCTACTTTAAAACAATCTACATACAAAAGATTATATACAATAAATGATTTCCAATCCTTTCCAGGACTCCCCACACAACTGCTTATCTGGTGCGGGGTAATCATTCCAGATCTATTTTTTAACATATTTTGACTGAATGCGTCAAGTTAACCAAAAATTCATTGTTTTCTTAGATTATCGAAAAATAGTATCTACTTATATTCCTCACGTTCATTGTTTTCTTACGTTATCGATGTCGAATTCGAATGATACTTCGGTATACTGAGAGACATACATGTATAAAGTATATACGTCTCTAATATTTTCTATTTCTTTTCTATACCTCAGCGGATTTAATCATTATTATCATATTATGCTTTTAGAAATTTATAAACTGATCAGAAAATAAAAATAATATTTCTTTCGAGTAGTATATTAATTTATAAAGAAAGTTCAGGTGTTGTATTAATGCAATCTTGACGTAAAAATCATAAACTTAACTACAAACAACTCTCTTAAGTGTCCTGAGTCTATTACGGGCCACTGAGATCACAGGTATGAAAGCCTATCATGTTTCACTGACCTTATTGATTGATCAATTAGTGTATATTACTGACTAACTCTTCAATACATTTTGTCGTTTTCTATTGGCAATTCTTAGATACTTTGCCAAATTAGCTATTTCCTTTTTATTTTTGTTTTCTGTTGAAAACAACTTAATCAATTTGTGCATACTAATGTGTCGGATATTGTAAGGATTGCTAAAGGACCTGCGTAAATCGGCAAAAATGGACATTTTAAAACAAAAAGGACTTCATTTTCTATATCATTTCAGACACACACAAAAACACAAAACTCTATTTCTGTTTTTCTACCCTGGTATTTACCAGTTTTTATACCTATTACAAGACTCGAGCGACTTGCCAAGAATAGAAACGTCAATCCAGTCAAGCTTTTTACTTGACAATATAGCAACATACAAAATGTATTTTGTCAACTACAGTATAACCTGTCTAAATTGACCCCTGTCTAATACGGATCCCTGTCTAATCCGGCTTTAATTTGTGTTTCCGGCATATTCCCTATATTAAACCGGCGTTCCATTTAAAAACATCCTGTTTATTCCGGTCCTTAAATTTCTCTCCGCCGACTACAATCTAAAGCAAACACATTTTAAACAAAAAAAAGCTATCTAATGTCGGGTCGGTCTTCATTTATTATATTATTATTATAAACGGTATCACTCACTGCCACACCGTCTCCCACTCACTCTCTCTCCCACACCCTCTCTCTCCCACTCACTCACTCACCCACTCCCACCCTCTCTCTCCCCAACCACTCACCCACTCCCACACACTATCCCATACACTCTCTCTACCACTCTCTCTCTACCATTCCCACTCACCAACCCAATCACTCCCACACCCTCTCTCCCACTCACACCCTCTCTCCCACTCACTCCAACACCCTCTCACTCACTCACCCCCACTCCCACACACTATCCCATACACTCTCTCTACCACTCCCATTCACTAACCCACTCACTCCCACACCTTCTCTCCAACTCTCCCATTCACTCACACTCTCTCTCCCTCTCTCACACCCTCTCTCTCTCACACACACATCATCTCTCTCACCCACCCCATTCCCACCCACACCCTCTCTCCCACACCCTCTCTCCCACTCACCCTCTCTCCAACTCACTCCACCCAACTCCCACTCATTCCCGAACCCTCTCTCTCCCACTCTCTCTCCCACAATGTCACCCTCTCACCATACACACTTTCAATTAGAAAACGACCACATTTAGCATGGAGTATCCAATCAGAGGTAACCCTTCACATAAGATACCTCCAATATCAGAATACAACTGCCGCAGTAGCAGTCTCCTATCAGAGCAGAGATGAAATTGCTCATGTAGGTGAAAGTGTAACATTTGATCACGTAACAATCTACACGCCAAAAACTGAGATAAAAGGCCAATCGGGGGTTGGGGGAGCTTTGATTACACATCAGTGTACAGTTGGTCACTTCCGTGTTTGAAACAACAACATCAACGCTAGGAAGTCGTACAATTTTTATATAAAAAAAAATCTTTCTAAGCAGGTGTGCAGTTTTTATAACATAAAATATAATACTACAACAATATTCTAACTCTCGGTCATTTTAAAGGGAGATATTAAAGCGCGTTCTGAACAATTGCATATAAATTATGTTTAAAATGGGAAAGAAAAGCTTTACAATATCATATATTTTGGCTAATTCCAAAATTGAGTAAGATGGTAGGTAACTCTTTCTTATTTAATTCTATATCAGGTAGACCAATTACAGTTAATCCCTCCCGACTACCGCTACTAATCCCTGTAATTATCGCTACCAGTATTGATTACTACTCAGATCAACGGTCTACAAATGTACCGACTATCTGACTAAAATGCATTATTTTATTGATGAAGAACGCTTTATAGACTGCATAGTCTATGTGTAAATGAAGTTGGTGCCCTCACCCCGCCCCTTTTCACTTTAAAACCTCCAATATTTGCGTTGGTGTTCAATCTATCCACCGTGTCTTGGAAACAGCTGAGAGATCAACAGTTTAACCCTACAATGGTGAACATTGGGACCTTGGAATCATTTGGTTAAAAGCGTAGATCTAGCTCCCCTGGGGACTGAGGTGATATGCCAAAAAGGGGAGCAGGGTGATAAATATTTGAAAGCCTACTCCTCTAGACCACTCTGAGGCAACACTTGGATGAGAAATGTTGTATAAGGACGGTATGAACTGTCGTAAAATTTGTACCGTGTGTTATATGTAATAATATTTGTACAATGTGTACATGAGACTTTATCATGATATTTTCCTGTCTTATAAGTGTATAGCTCCACAGGGTCTGTATCATGATACTTGCCTCCCCTATAGTGCATATATACAATGTACTATATGGACGCTTTTATAGAGAGCACATGGTTTCGTGATATGTGTTTTTGCGCTAATGTGCGTCACACATATGGCGCAAATGTACGTGTCAATCAACAGTTACTGAAGCATAAGCTAAGACAGAAGAGTGGGTTTAAGGCAAATTAATTTCCACGCAATAATCAACACAAAAAGACATGCTCACCAAAGTATGTTCACGCAGGCCATTACAATTATATGGTATATAATAAAAGCGATTTGAGCTAGCATTGAACTTCAGATAAAATTTAATTTTGAACCTGTGTCTTAAATGTTTCATTACACCAAAACTAGGCTCTTCAGATATAAAATGAAATTTGTATGTGACAATACGCACTGCTAAAGTGTTTGCTTAAATCTTCAAAACTTCTCAAGTAGAACTCAATGAACCTACTACATTGTAAATATAAGCTGTTTTAATTTATATTTGCATTGACATAATTGCATGTCTTTTACTGGGTTTTAGTGTACTTCACTAATGTTTAGGTTCTTGATATTACGTTGAATATGTTGACCCATGTTTGGGTCAAAGGTCATGCGATGATAATTGGGTCAATGTCCTGATATAATTCATTACGTTGGTCTTGCTACACTGCAGGGGGACCCAGGAATTAATTTTGGGTGTTGCCCAACATTTTAAACTCAGAAAAAGACAATTTTTTGCACTTATCTAGAACTAATAAATTAGAATTGTCATGTCGGTTGTACATGTATACTACTTTCTGGCACCAAACAATAAATAGAACTTCATTATTTCTGAGATTGTGACAATTATGAATTCCCAGCCGAGCGGAGCGAGCCGATATTTTTTCCTGAAGATGTAATACTAAATTATTTCAAGCAATGCCGAGCGTAGATAGCAATAATTTATCGGACATTATTTCCATTGTCAAACAGATCGAGTGAGGCGTAGAATAGTTTTCTGAGTTTCCAGGTTATATTTTATAACGTAGAGTATTTGTATTTTATGATGGCCGTGCGGAGCGAGTGCTAACAAATTTTGTAAAATAAATGGTAAAAAATTAAGGTTTTTGGTTAAAATGTTGATGCGTGTGTCATGCCCTTCATGTAGTTTATGCGAGCATTTTGGCAATTAAATATTGATTTATTTTGTCATAAAAATGAATTATGATTTAACTGTTTGTCTTTTATTGTGAATTTGTACGCATACATATGTACAAGGGCAACACCTAATGAAAAGGATGTACACGCCAGGCTTTTATGCTAACATAAGTTATTATTCACCTGATAAAGTGATGCTAAGGAGCTCGAGGGTGCTTCATTGTCTATGAAATTTATATTTTGTAATTGGTATTAAAAATCACTCCTGGTGATTATGTGTACATGAAACCACAGGTGAAAATAT
The DNA here is from genome assembly GCF_002113885.1 of Mizuhopecten yessoensis. Classification (NCBI taxonomy): domain Eukaryota; kingdom Metazoa; phylum Mollusca; class Bivalvia; order Pectinida; family Pectinidae; genus Mizuhopecten; species Mizuhopecten yessoensis. The sequence continues at coordinate 863,976 of NW_018403528.1, read as the reverse complement.
AGGTTTATCTATCATGAAATGGACTCTACCTTCGACATAACACTTTACCTATATACCTAATTCCAAAATGGTATAGGCCTCTCCCAACTGACAGGGTGATCACACCGTGACATTATTGTTCATAAGATTTGGTAGAGTCGTTCGGTGAGCCTTGACCACTGTGACCTGACTGGAGACCCTACTAATATATAGACAATAGAGGATTAACCCCCTATTGTTTAGAGTATAAGTAGTGGACTCCTTGTTTGGGCAACTGCACCCTTAGGCATATATAGATATTCAAATTGCTGGCAAGGGGAAGCCATAGAAAATTATAGTTCAAGGGATGGTTGATATTAGAAGGAAATTAAAACCAATATGAAATGGAGGAAATATTTAGGAAATTATTTTTTGACGTTGCCCGGGCAACTAGGGCAACACCTCTGGGTCCGCCACTGCTACAGAGTCACCTCATTTAATTTGTCCAGAGACGTATAATACATTATACGTCTCTGATTAATCTTAAGACAAACTCCACTCATCCACTCATGAACTTGACAAACAAGGAAACTACATCCATTTTGTCACTCCTTGCATCTTGGCTCTGCACTATGGTATTGACTTCATTATTTTGATCTTTTAGCATTGTCGTTTTAAATGTATTTTCCTTTTCTACTTTTCCCATTTAAACTTTTCTATATCTCTAATCACTTAATTTCGCAGCCCTTTCCCTGTGTATTGACGTTGTGGTATATTTTGTACTCGTGTGTTAACCCTGTGCTGTATATTATGTCAATTTGTGTTTTTGAGCCCGTGATATTTATTGTTAATTCGTGTATTGGCGTTGTGACAAAGTCGACCCGACATACAGCACCACATTAACAGGAAGCATGGTGACACACAAACAAGTGAAAGATTAATCTAAAAATCAAATGCAAAAACTGATTTTTCTTTATTGTTACTCAAGTTAAATTTACACAGACATATAAACAGTGTGTTATGTTGGATATGGATATCTACAGGGTTTTTTAAAATTGTGCAGGGCTTATTTTTGTCATCATTAGTGCATAATTACAACGGTAATTACATCGGACAGTTGGCATTTCAATGGTAATTTTAGTTCAAAATTATAATTTGAAAAGAAGACAGGAATGGGTAATTGAGCTATTTTCAACATGGTTTAAAGGACAATGTGTGTTCTTTTGAAAGCATAATAGTATTAAGTTGTATTACCTGTGTATATAATATATACAAAATCAAAATTACCGATCAGACTCGATTACCTGCGTTTTGTAACCAGCCCAATTGTGTGTGATTAGATAGTTTTGGTCTATCAGACAAACTGGACATCTATTCATGGAAAATAACAAGTTTGTAAGATATAGTTTCAATAAATTCAATCACACGATATACACAAATGTGGTATACAAAACAAACATTGCAACTGAATTCTAAAAAAAGCAATCTTCAAAAAAATAACAAATCCGGTAAAATGATTCTTCTTACTGTTAAATCAGTTATGCTCGTTGGGAGGAAATAAAGTAGCTTTTCAATATATCACAATCTTCTAGGGACATGCATTCGTATAAAAAAAAATATGTTTTTGATTTATTTTTTTCCAGAAATGTTCTTATAGGACTTATTTCACCGTTTACAATGTAGCTTGCCTCTATAATAAGTTCATTTCATGCAACACAAATATTCGTGGATAAAAGGGATTAAGCAATCAACGTAAATAATTCTAGTATCTCCCACGAATATCAAAGCAGTTCCCAGTATTTAACATGTCCAGTTAACAACTTCAGGCGCGTTATGCCGAGGTGATTAGAGGCAAACTACAGTCATTGAATACAAATTACCTAAACATGTACACTGTACCTGTCTAGATTGACGTGCGAGAACCTACATTCGTAAGCCTGGTTAATGATGTGTGAAAATCACCGGATAAAAATTCAATATGTATATACGATTCTCATATAACCATCGCATTACATCGGCGTCACCGTATTTTTTTCTCTGTCAACATATCTAAACAAATTTACACGTACATTCATGTCATATCAAGAACAAGACTAAAAGACAGGAAATTTAAACTTTTTGTTTAATTACCGGAAAAAAAGTTGCATAAATATTGTCGAGAGTCCTATCTGTTCTTGCCTTGCTGCCTTCGAAATAAACGAACATTTCCTAAAACATTGTCACAAGTATGAAACTCCCGGACGTAAATGCCTTGGTCGCCTTTCTTACCAACTCTCTACTTACGTATTGCTTTATGGAGACTCTAACCTCTCAACAGCTCAAAATATAGAAATATCCGAGAGAGTTCGAAACTGAATTGTACAGTTTAAACGTTTTGGTAAGGCAATATAAGTATCAATATATTGATAAAACGAAATTGTGAAAACCTAACAAATGCTATCAAATTGAAAAAAATACTTACCATTTCATGGAATATCAATTTATCTTTCGAAACACGTCCCTTACAACATATTTTTCTTTTCTTCATTTGTTTACATGTACCTGTGGTACTATACGTTTCAGTTATCTATAAGGCCACAAGATTGTTAGAAAAATAAGAATAATATATGTACTTGTTCCCTTATCATGTTTGTTAATGTGATTTTTATTTTTCATCCCTCATATTTCGTAACTTGAATTACTTTTTATCAGTTTAATGACATATTAAATACGTCATACCCTTGACGCTTGTTCCACGTGGTGCATGATACGCTTATTTTTGCGGAGAACCTTCAACTAGTTATTTGTTTATGACATTTAGACATCTCCTTTTTACATGTTTTACCATAAAGAACATTTTTTTTTTACAAATCATTTATCCACAGCCAAAAGAGTATGCAACATTTTAAAATGTTCTTGCATTTTGTCGTTCGAATTAAGAAACTGGCAATGAAATACTCACTAAAAATACGAAATAAGGAGAATCTATATGCGGATAGCCAAATAAAGTAAATATGTATTACATTTGTAAATCATGTGGTCATTTCATCCCTTTAGAACTTACAACTGATGGTATATATAAATAGAAATGAGTATTTGACATGCTAGGTAATGAACATCTATATATACTTGATCAAGTAACAGATTGCACATTCTTAAGCGAACCTGTAAGGTAACTAATAACACATGTTATCAGCATTTCATATAATTAAGCATTGAACTGTTTTTGTTTGGTATTTATGATCTATTTGAATAACACAGCTTTGCAAGCAAACAACATAATGCGCGCTAGCGCATTATGATTTGTTTGCTTGCAAAGCTGTGTCATTCAAACAGATCATAAATACCATACAAAAACAGTTCAATTCTTATATTTACGTTTTCTCTGCCTCTTATGTTCTTTTTTAACTTATAATTTATATCTAAAATTCAAAATGCCCGCCTTATCGACAGTCCACAAAATTTCGTTCAATAGTTTGAACAGCGTGTTTGTCGCGTGCTGATTGGCAAACAAAGTAACAAACACTTCAATGCTATTACACAATTCATTATAAATACAATTGCGTATGATATGTCTAGAGGGTGATCAATAGAAATTGTTTCGATTTTCCCCCGGAACAAATTTCGCGCATTGACAAATACAGTGAACACCGCAAAACCGACCTTGCCCTCCACGAGGGAGTTATTTTTGGAGGTTAATTCGAACTTTTCTCTTTGCTAATTTTGTGAAGAATCCAGGCGTGAATGTATGTGTTGATTGTATAGGAACCTGACAACAGGCGGTAGATTCTATAACATCCTCGTTATTTGACATGTCGACAGAAACTGAGGAACCGTGGATGCGAGACGCGTGAAACTGATAACGTTTAAAGTGAGTGATCTTGCGACGGAGCACAGGTTCGTTACAAATGTCTGAAATGTTTATGTGTGCTGTGACTCATATCATTAGGTCTGTAACATATGTGTCAGTAGGTCTATAGAATATGCGTATTTCAGACATTTGTAACGAACCCCTGTTGATCAGTGCCGTGTAACAGACGATATTTCTGATAAATTCCATGAGCGTTAAAATTGTTTCCATTGCCGGCATTGGTGATTTCAACCGATGTGCATTTTGTACGATATTGCAGACCTTGGTCTTGTTTTCGTTGTAATAAAAGTGTTTTTTATTTTATTTTTTATTTTGCACATAAATTTACAATGACATTGTCAAATCTCACAATGCCCAGCGATATTTCAGCAGCCGTCATGTTTATTTATATTAGATATTGTAGTTCCGGTCGTGTTGTATTAATACGCTTAGAATTGTGTCTCGTGATGCATGGTAATTAAAGTCCCATCAACGACACAGCTTTCAAAGAGGCTATATAGTGACAATGCCATGCAAATGTAAATATAAAAGCGTATTAGCTGCAGCTCGTATTTTACGCTTATTGAGTGCACACAATTACTCATGTGTTGTTGTGAAATGGTATATACGCATATACATGTTGAATTTAATTTAACAAAGATAAGTCTCAGCCAAGGTTTTTTTCCTTTCTTCTCGCTGTGCATAAATAAATATACCTATATATATAAATAGTAAAACGTATTTGCTTACCAAAAGTGACTTCTCTGTATTCGGTAGCAGGTACGTGTATAAGTGAGTATATTTAAAGGTAATGACAGGAAACAACACACAATAATATAAGCCACCGTCATTATCCATTGAATCAACCGTGTTGACAAATCTATGTGGGTATATCGGGAATCTGGAGCGCCTTGCTAGTCGAAACCCGTCCTCGGATAATAATTGGCATCGCCATGGACGCCAAAGCGATGAGAGAACTGGTAAGTGTGGACTTATCTTTTATCATTAATCACATGGCTGCACTTAGTATGTTTATTTCATCTAACGATATACAGTTTGTGGTGACGGTACCATTTTAAGCTGTCATCATGTTAAAAGCTGACAAATAAACTGAGAAAAGCTGTTGAAATGCATAATTATATAATGCTTTTTCTCCTTATAGAAAATACCATACATAGGTTTAAATATGTTTATTGGTAAAAAATAGTGTTTTCGAGCCTATGAAGTGCTGATAAAGTCCCAGGTTTTATCAAGTCGAATCTGAAATAGATCTAGCATTTACCTACGAAACCTCTAACGAGTCATGTTGCGTGGTTTATTCATTTCTGTTCAGCGCCGAATATATTTATCTAACGCCCTTGTACAAAAGAGTATGCACCCGATGTATTGTGAACATTACAAAATCAAAACGACGGCATCGTATTTCACCCATTAAAAGTCAAACCGTGTATCGCGATCGCATACGTAGGCATATGACCCTTTTTTCCTACGATAGACTGTTTTCTCTGTGTAATTCTTTAAAACTTCAATTCTATTTTTAATGATCTGAGCTATTGGATTTAACATAAGTAGATCGCGTTGTGCTCATCTATCCGTGACAGCGTAGTGTTTTCTCTGCTCGGTATTTGTGTTGTCGCATTGACAGTTAAATCGGATTGGCGTACCAAACACATTGTACTTTTTCACATGGATTACGGTCAATCGCTATGGACTGCCCTATGTATTCACACATTTTAAAGGTCTCATGAACTGTGTACTTTGATGTCAGTTTTTTCTTGATACTATACTTGAACGAAATCAAACCAAAAGTGTTAAAACTGAGACCTGCTTGAACTGCATTGGTTTGACTACTTCGGGTCGCTTTTGATGAAAGTCTTAAATCAAATATTGGATTTGACTTAAACTGTAATTACTGTATGAGGTACATATAAAGTGGCCTTTATTAGAGACACCAAACGTTATATAGAGGTTAATAAAATGTCAGAGCCTAGTTTCGTCAAGCATGGGCAGCTTTAATAGGCACATTAAAGTAAACTTCATATCAAAACTATTTTCCTTATTTTTCAATTAATTAACAAATTCAGGCGATATTTAATACACTGTAAACACAGTTAAGAACATGCATGTGTGCTTATGTTGTCTTGTGGTGGTGTACTTAACTGTGTGTAGCATTCTCTAAACGAACGCTATTTAAATAAAAAATACTTCATTTTTCATAAAGTTGACGCCGGCAAACGTTAACATACTTACGATCACTATATGCATACACTAATATACACATAAAATATTGATAACTCGTGGGCGAAACCATAAACTTCCAAACGTAAAAGTAAACAAATTGTGTTTCAGTCCCAATTTTACAAAACATGCGGTTTATTAGAAAGGTTAGACAATGGCTACCGTCCGCTGTTATAATTATAAATGTTTAACGGAGAGAGACAACAAAGACTTTCTGTGTTTACTTTTTACTGTTTGTCTGTTTGCATGTTTAGGATTTCAAGTTTCAAGTATGTTTCACTTTTAATTCCACAAATACGATACAGCACAATGTTTTTTATGTTTGAGGAGAATGCTGTAAATATACACTTCGTCTTTAGTTATTTGTTTCCTAGCTAGCTTGTGTACTTTCTAGCTAGCTGGGTTGATTGCTAATTACTTGATTATAGGTTTAATAGAAAAATATTTTTCAATTCATTCTATGAAGAGGACAATGTTGTAACGTTACTTCCCGCTTAAATACTTTGTGTTCCAAGTCTTAACTGAGGAAAACGAAAGAGTAAAAAAAAAATGATAATTCACAGTGTTCAAACCTTTCGCTCGGATATCAGTCTGAAATTTATAACAGTGCGTAGTTATGACGTCGGGAAAATACACTGTAGTTACCATACCTCTAATGAAAATGCTTTTCATAAAAAGTAATATGCTCTAATTCAACATTTCAAACGAACATAAGTTATTTATCAAATAAATCTCAACACATTGTGTTCAGAATACCGCTTACTGCAGCTGGCGCTATATATTGGGCACTCATTTTACACCTGTACAACTCACCTGTATATCAGGTACAGCACGTGCGCCTCGCGCCACGTCACATAATACACTCTGTGCCCTTCAAAAATGCCACACATGACCCTCACTATACCACAGTGGAGATCGTAACATTGATAAATTCAGTTGTTGACCGTTCAGAACGGATGGAAAGACAACGGATTTGCATTTGCTTAAGTTCACGCATTCGAAACACAGTGTTTGCAAGATAACGGCAACTACTTGCATTGTGATCAGACCGACAAAGGGATAATCTATTGTCACTTTGAAGTGACATTAAACGGATCTTCAGTTCATTTCTATTATTTCAAATGAAGGCGTAATACTCTTTGAGAGAGAAAAGTTTTCCGCGGAGATATCAGCTTTATTATAATATTAATTTACACCGGATATATATAGCACTGTATAATTTCAGAAATCGCTCTAATCTCAAGCACTTTGCAGTATTCAAATTAAAACAATTGTCGCACATTTACAAATAGGTGTATATATTTCCTTTTCTTTTGTACGGTCCCTTGATAAACTTACCAACACACAAAAAACATGTCATTACAAAGTAGATATTCCCCTCGGCTTGCGGCCTTGGGAAATATCACCTTTCTCAGGTTGACAAAGCCCCGTATTAACCTGAAAAAGTCAATAATTGTATAATGTTCACTTGAATTGAATATTATGTTTTTATTTTATTTTAACTCTAGTCATTCCAGAGAGAAATTATTACTTGTTTTGAAAGCTCTGATGCTAAATAAATTGTTTTGTTTTGATATGCTTTTTGTTATACATGAACAAAGTATTTAATAATGAAAACCAATTAGTGGAATGTATGTGCAGTACTGTGCCAAAAGTGGAGATTATTGTTTTTTCTTCAGTTAAATTTCATACTATCTTAATATTCTTGTTGATGTTTTTGAACTGCTGTATTGGTAAAAAGACAACAATGACATTCACTTTTGAAACAGAATTGTTTATATTTCATAACAGATTATTTAGTTGTGTTGCTATACAAGTAGTATTTTTTAGTAAAGTCACATGTGTTACAGTGTACAACATCATAAAGAAACAGCCATCCGAGATAAAACGTAAACAAAAATATATATCGCTCGCCTGCTTCTGTGTACAATGAAAACAAGTTTTGTAAAATATTTAAAAATTTCGCTCGGCTGCGTTTTGTCGACAAATGAAAAATGTATTTAAAAAACAAACAAAAAATCGCTCGCTCGCTCCTGTTTTAAAATTTGGGTTGCCAAAGAACTAAAATTCAAATTGGTTTGGCCTAACGAGCATCTGTAGCACGAACATGTGTTTATCATAGCACATCTAGCATTAATATTTAACGAAATATAAAACGGTAACATGAACTGGTGGGTTGTAATTTAACTACTCTGCTCATTCATGTAACAGATGATATGCTACTCCACTCCTACGTAACATCTGTCCCTTCGATGTACAATTTAGGAACGCAGCGCATTATCTACAATATATGGTGACACACTCCCTGTAACTTCTCACGACCAGTGTCATTGAAGTGCTTTGTAGCACCGGTGTGAAGTGTTCGCGCTTTGAGACAGGGGTTAGATATATTAGTCGTGCTGTGGCGTTCCGGGTTCTCTACGGTCCACAGGTTGCCGCGGCGAAGATGAAATATACATATACGTCCAGGCAATAAGTTACCAGTGACTGCAGACATACATGCACTTGCAATGCTTTTACTTGTTTAGGGATGAAATACTGTAGAATCATCTATTTTCGTGGGGTTAAAATTTCGCGGTTTTCATATACTAGCCTGTTTAAAGGACATTATATTTCACTGATTTCTGATATTCCCCTATCTATATCATACCAAATTTATGTTTTTGGCGGGAATTTGATTTCGTGGTATTTGGGTTATCCACGAAAGAAATGAAATTTAATGTCCCAAGAAAAAAATATGATTTTACAGTAGCCAAATAGGACAGGGACGAGCGCAGAACATCGCCAGTAACTTGGCATACTCAAGAGACAAACTACAGCAGATAAATGATAAGAACTGCCCTGTACTTAGCATCCAAGGCTGCAGAGAGATATTGTGTATATTGTGTATATGTGAAAGTATTGTCTCGTTAGTATGTTCAATGCTGTAGGCTAGGTTCGCTTTCGTTTATCCGGTTAAACTAATTTAACTGGCCTTACAATGAACATGAAAGTAAATTACAGTCATACATCAGAATTACGGTCACAACTAGAAATTTGATACGTGCATATCGATAAGTTCAAACTAAAGTGCTACCAGTCGCTGGTTTGCAGTATTTTTACATAAAGCAACGTCGATTCATACATATATCTGAGGAAATGTTATAAAATTTAATACACGACTAAAAAAAGAAATGCATAGCTTTCCTCTTTTATCGTTATAAATTGTCACAAAAATCCGAAACTGTGCATTTCTAGCTCTGCCTACTAGCTATAGGTCGACACACTTCCGGTTTAAGTTCGTTCGTTCATCAATGCATTGTTCTGTGCCAGCTGTACTTTTTCCATCAGGATAAGTAAAATCAAATAAGATTCACGAAGACTACTTACATTAGGATGCATCTCTAGGATCACGGAAACAATATTTTTTTAAATATCATAAAGAAGCGTTTTACTGGTCCAATATTTTTCAATAGTGGTTTAACACTAGCTTCCTTGTAAAACAATAGAACCTTTGACTCAGCCAGAGACTTGTTAGTGACTCAGCCAGTGACTTGTTAGTGACTCAGCCAGTGACTTGTTCGTGACTGAGACAGTGACTTGTTCCTGACTCGGCCAGTGACTTGTTCGTGACTCGGCCAGTGACTTGTTCGTGACTCGGCAAGTGACTTGTTCGTGACCGAGGTCAGGAATGTAAGCAGTGTTTCAAGACATTGCTTCAGTCAACACGAAGGAAGCGAATCCAGATAACATCGCTTGGATTGAGAGTTAGCAATAATCTTTTCGTGTTTTGACTTACATTTCGTAGGTTGTGGATAGTAACTGTGTCAACGGTTTACCTTCGAATTTTACGTCATACGTAATGCCAAGGGCATAATTCTTGGCCACAGAGATCGCATCATCAATATTTGTTATGATTTTTTGGTGATTTTTTTCCGAAAAGTAACTGCTGTTTTAACAGCTCAGTAGAATCATTGCACCTCTCCAGCCAATAAGATTTTTTCTCTTGGTGGGCCTGAACAGTTACTTATTGTTCTTACTGTATTTTGCTATATTACTAGAATAGGGATTCTTCTTTGGCTGTATAAACAGCGAACTAAAATTGATCCTAGTGAATCCGATTGTAGATTTCTAAAAACCGTATAGCCGGATATTTCCGCGTTTTCGCGGGTCAATAACGTGATAGCGAAAAAATAAAATCCGCAAAATATTATGACAAGAGTAAGATGAGCCGCTATAATAAACTTCATGACCGGGACTTAGTCATGAAACAACGACCATACGGTTGTAACGATTCATTAACAATAAGAGCAATACAAGATGTTTGAAAATAGATTGCAGATTTGCTTAACAGAATACTCTTACTTATTGTTGCTCAGTATGTTGCAATTGAGCGAATTCATTTGACTAATTTGGCACTTCATATTCTGAGTGCCTCTGTGATTCAACACTGCAAAATTATTTTTTTCTTATGTCATTTTCGCGAAATTATAACCCGTGAAAATATGATTTTTTTATTTTGGGTCAAAAACGCGAAAAGTTCAGCCCGCGTAAATAACATGTTATACAGTAAATTTAACGACATTTTTCTCTGCATTTTGAAACATTTTTGTCTACCAGGTTGTAATCGGCCTCATGATCCTCTGCATGTAGTTGGCTTGTTGCCAGAGAAAGTGTTGCACTACCTAGTCTCAACAATGAAAACATTGTTCATGTCAAACATATTCTAAAATACTGAAATTCGGCTTGAACTTCTAAATCAAAATAATGAAATAGTCATTTGAAAACAAGAAACACTCAATTTTTTTATCAAATATATTTTAATAAAATCCTGTTTTGAAGAATGAAGTTTGCGTTACGTGATCAAACCAAACGTTGAGCATACGAACCAAAGATAAATTAATCGTACAGATACATATATCTAGCATTTAATAAATACAATGATTAAATTGAAGATTAAGGTTACTGACGTAAGCTGTTCTCATTATGTTGTTTACATATAATGTCATTTTGATGTCAGATTTAAAAATCTGTTTACACTTGTAATGTAATACAAATTCAAAGTTAACATAACACGTGATTTCAACATAAATCACACCAGCGCTTTGTATCCGGTATCACACGCCTAGATGGAAATAATCCTTTAGATAAATGTGCAGATATTTGCAGTCGTTACGTAATTTAAAATGGCAATTAAAATTTATCTTTGAAAAAGTATGTGTGCACCTAAGACATTTGTTAGTGACTGATATTTTAGTGTAGAGAGGGATACTTTGAATGATCTTGTTTTCCAGAGTTTTCTAGACTAACGCGTCCTGGGTTGAAAGCTTTACTCCCGGCATTGTTCGACACAATTTACTTTGCGCCTTTTTGACTTTTAAACCATCACACTATGTGTTGCAAATCACGAAACAGCGTGTTGTGTTAACAAAGGTAACATGTAGGGGCCACAATGCATTCTGGGAGAGTTTAGCTTTTACTCAAATGGAGCATTGTTTCGTGAAAGTAATTTTGCTGGTTTTAGACAAAAACAAAACAGTAATTACATGTATCACATAATGTATATAATTCGGTGACTAATGAGTATTTTCAGAGAATATAAATACTGTGGCAAGCAAACGTATCTGTCCATGAAAGTGCAAATCGACAGGATATTCAAAAATACCATCCCATCCCTAATTGAAAAAATGTAGATATACGGAAACGATAATAATCGCTTTTAAAAACTCTAGGCGGCTGATAGAGCCATTAGTGTTCACATCTCGTTGGGACATTCACTCTCGACAATCTATCATTATCCTCGGGTAACTGGACGAACTCACAGTCTGTAGGTTTCTTTTATAAGCAGCCCTGTTTTATAACTTGAGTAAGCTATGTGCAGTGAATAAAAGTTAAAAACATGCGTAAAATTATATATATTAAACGAAAAGATTGCAAATCGCATAAAAACTGTGGAAGTCCCTCGGCTGTAATTTAAATCAATTTTTCCACCAAAATCCATTTTCAATAAATTAATTTCTAGATAATATTGGTTCTTCTTAACCAATCAGTTGTCCACAAGATTTAAGTGCGGACCCTGCACTAGGCTTCCTAGAGTTATCTCCCTGGGTTCGTCTGGTTTACAACTACACTTTACATACATTGTAGGTGTGTTTCTTTTTTAAAGTAAATTACTGTTTCCCATTCCTTTTTCTTTTTACTACATGTAGTTATTTACTCAACAAATAATTTAAAAAAAAGGCTGTACGAGTAAATATGACTCTATAGATTTTCAATTAACAGAATTTATCTATTTCATTTATTTATTTCATTAATTTATGTTTTTCTTTCAGACTGAAAAGCTATCAGATGAACAGATAACAGGTATGTTTATTGTTTTATACAGTAAAGCATGGTCCTCCTTGTCGTTGTTTTATTTTAAATCAGGCAGAGAGCTTTTCTTTTTATGATGCAGATATTTCCAACGTGCATTTTTTTCCTTCATGATTTGCAATATTTACAAGTATAAACAAGTGTTCACACTCTCAATAGCACTTTATACAATAAAACCTCTATATAATGCCCTATGTTTCATTTGTCACCTCGTTGACCGCCAATATATTTTAATGTCCATTTTTCTTGCTTTCTTACGAATTCCTACGCCAAACCACTTTATAACGTACGAGACGACGTCATGAATTGGCTTTAACATCTGTATTTATTCGTTACGTCATCTCGTACTAGTCTTATCTATCTATACTAACGCTCAAGACTGGTCTCTCATTTGATGAAGGTGTAACTTAATACACATTGCACTTCACGAATTAAGGTAGATAGTCACATCATTCGGTGTTGTACATATGTATCTCCATCGAAAAAGAGCTCAAGTGAAATTCGGTTTTTTTCTGACTTGGAGTCGCTTGCATATTCACTCTACCAAAGAGTACGAGAATTTTTTTTTAATTTCGCTTTTCACCAAAAACTTCCCTGCGAAGCGGATTCGCTCATCGGCCCTCTTGATTATACAGCAGGTATCTTTTCTATTGCACTACTGGTCATGGTATTTGCAATGTTAATATTTTTCTGAAATATTATTGAGAATAAATTAAAAAAACTCCCTTAATAGGCCGTCAACTTATAATTGTGTTTGTACGAATATGAAGGAAAGTAACAGTAAATGAACAGAGAATTATTTGTTCCTGTCCTATCTACAGTAGAAAAGTGATAGGACTCTCTACCTCAGATATTATACTTTGGTAGTCTGATATGTACATGAACTTTTCTTCTACATATCAAAATACATTAATCTGGTAAAATGGTGAAATTACTCATATACTACTCGGACGTCAGTTCTATATTATTGATAAAGTTATTGATTGTGCACAAATGCCTACGTTTTCAATTATTAAATCACATTAATGTCTTTGCAGCAGACGCATGGGGCTTTTGAATCCGGGTAAACTTGGCTACGATCAACCGGAAAACTGATTTATTTTTAAATTTCAGTTTTATTATTCGTTACTAGTAAGTCGGGACCATTCATTAAAACGTTTCTAGAACAACGTTATATATATCACGGACTGTTTTGCTTACAGAATTCAAGGAGGCTTTCAGCTTGTTCGACAAAGATGGCGATGGTACCATAACAACGGAAGAACTGGGGACAGTGATGAGGTCCTTGGGACAGTCCCCAAACGAACAAACTATCCAAGACATGGTTAATGAGGCGGACATAGATGGTACGTACATTTATATAGGAGAAACAAGACATTCAACTAGTGGCGAATCAGTATTGGCTTTATCTGGAGCTGATCTTTAATGTACATGATATGTATTTACCATCGCTTGATACAGATCGGAAAGAGTGCAGATCACAAGTATTTTTTTAACATATTTATATTTCTTATCTCGACTAAAATATTTAAATGTTATTCGGCTGCACCACTATTACTACAATATAATTAACAAGAGGCCCAACGGGCCTGAATCGCTCACCTGGTATTAATCTCACACTTGTTATCTTAAAAGTGGACTAATATACAGCTACAGGCAAAATATCTGTGTTCGATTCATTAGAATCTATTACATGAATTACACATATGACGCCTGTGACCTTGAAAGTCGAACGAGGACATTAAGTTGAACAGTGTTTATAGCTTTCCGACTTATCAAGCTTCTGGCCAAATATCATTACCTTGGACCTTTTGAATATTCAGAACAAGTCATCTAAAAATTTAAAAATATTTGATCTCTGTGACCTTGAATATGAGCGAAGGTCATTCATTTCAACAAATTTGGTAGCCCTTCATTCCATCATCTAACTGGCAAAATATCATAACCCTAGGCCTTTTGGTAATTCAGAAGAAGTCGTTTAAAGGTTTTAAACACATTTGACCCCTGTCACTTTGAAAATGGGTGAAGGTCATTTTTTTTAACAAACTTGGTAGTCCTTCATCCCAGCATGTAACTGGCCAAATATCATCATCCAAGGCCTTTTGGTTATTGAGAAGAATTTGTTTTAAGGTTTTAAACATATTTGACCCCTGTGCCTTGAAAATAGATTAAGGTCATTCATTTGAACAAACTTGGTAGCCCTTCATCCAAGCATGTTATTAGCCAAATATCATTATCCTTTGCCTCTTGGGTATTCAGAAGAAGTTGTTTTAAAGGTGTTATACACATTTGACCCCTGTAACCTTGAAAATAGATGACGGTTATTTGTTTGAACAAACTTGGTAGCACTTCATCCCAGCATCTTACAGGCCAAATATCATCATCCAAAGCCGTTTGGTTATTGGGAAGAAGTTGTTTTAAAGGTTTTAAACATATTTGACCCTTGTGCCTTGAAAATAGATTAAGGTCATTCATTTGAACAAACTTGGGATCCCTTTATCTATGCATACTACAAGCCCAATATCAGTACCCTGGGCCTTTTGGTTACTGAGAAGAAGGCGTCTAAAGATTTTAAGACATATGACCGCTGGGACGTTGAAAGTGGGTCAAGTCCATTCATTTGAACAAACTTAGTATCCCTTCATCCATGCATGCTACAGGCCCATTATCAGTACAGTGGGACTTTGGGTTACTGAGAAGAAGCCGTTTAAAGATTTTAAGACATATGACCCCTGTGACCTTGAAAGTGGGTCAAGTTCATTCATTTGAACAAACTTAGTATCCCTTCATCCATGCATGCTACAGGCCCAATATCAGTACACTGGGACTTTTGGTTACTGAGAAGAAGCCGTTTAAAGATTTTAACACATTTGACCTCTGTGACCTTGAAAGTGTGTCAAGATTATTCATTTGAACAAACTTGGTAGGCCTTCATCCCAGTTTGCTTCTGGGCAAATTATCATCACCCTGGGCCTTTTAGTTATTGAGAAGAAGTTGTTTAAAGTAAAATATTGACGACGGACGCGGGACGGACGGACGACAGACGCCCGCCCCGGCATAAGCTCACTTCCCTTTCGGGCAGGTGAACTCATAAATAATTTAAAAAAAACATACTGTGTTTGTAGGAGAATCGCGAAACGAAATATTCGCCAAAAAAAAATTAAAAAAATACAATTTAACCAAAATCTCTTCCTTATACCTTCGTATAGTATGTGCTTTTGATATAACGGGACCCGAAAATTTGTTTCAGTAAACACATATGTCAGAGATATGGTACATGTATAGGCGTTTTGGGGTGTAGATCAACACCATATACCATCATTGGGGATGACGTTTTTTGCCGAAAGCTGATCTAAAAACCTAAAATGTCTAATATCACTCTGAATGCATAGGCAATAAAAAGAGAGAAAAAAAGAACAATGCAGTAAACTAGACAAAATATTGAACCGATTGATTTAATGTCTTTTTGGTGAGAGCCCTTAAAGATCATTCTCAAATTTTCATGATCTGACATGAGCATTTTGTCACGGTAGAAATTACTATGACCTCGAGGTCAAATGAATGGTTAGTCTTGTTCAACCAGACGCTTGATCACTTGTTCGGCGTAGCTTGCGCAGACAACAATAGTCTTGTTGAACGAGAATAATGAATGGTTTGCGAACGTGAATGAAGGTAGCGCAAGGAACCCTGGGAGAGCTTGATCATTCGAAACCGTTCCCTCCAAACATTTTAGAGACATTTTCTCTCACATTAATCGGAAGTAAGAAGACGTAAAACAGTTTATACATTTTGGGGTTTTTTGCGGTGATAAAAATAACTGCATTTCCTATGTATATTTTTTACCAACATTCAGAGTGTAACGACCGTTATATAAGAAAAAATATATATTCAGCTTGTTTGCAGAAGACATGCAAGAAACTGTAGAGAAAGTTGTTTAGTTTGAATGGGATTTGGTGACAGAAGAGCTATCGCAACTCAGCTCGTGACGACAATTCTTAAGATCATCAAACATGAATTAATTTGCTATCTCAATTAAAATGTCGTACACTTTTACATAATTATTAGTTCCTAACGATGCATTGGTTCTCATAGTCTGGATGAAATTCGTATAGAAAGGGAGACTACTTCGACACTCTTCAATTCCTATCAGATACGTGTACATTATTGCACAGTTTGCAATTTAAATCGAATCAGTATTTGATTAGCCCAAAAATAAAGTATAAAACTTTGGTATGTGTGTTAATTTCAATATATAAAGCTGTATGTAATTGACTTTTTCTTTCCTTTCTTAAGACGTAGATATATATGTGTGCTTAATGTTACTTAAACTGTATTGAATAGTATTTTCAAATTTAGTTTGATGTGGCCATGTGACACGACAGGAACAATAGAAGAAGAGAAATCCAGTTACATTTATTAGCATGTTTTGATTTAGATAGCCCGAGTTTCCTCCGGCCCTGACACCAGACTTGGACAGTTTGGCAGATAAGCCTAGTTATCTGGTGTCAAAATGTCTAAGTTTGGTGTCAGGGCCAGAGGAAACTAAGGAAACGCTGACTAAGTGAACTAGATTTACAGATTCACTGAAGATTAAATGCCATGTTATTACCTTTTGTAGGGATAGAGATCTAGATCAGCTATACACTTTATAAATAAAAAGTACCGCCGTGTTCATAATATGTCTAGCTCTTTATAAGCAATACTAAATGTTACGGAAAACACGTTATATCAAATTAATTTGTGGTTTCACAAAGCCATAAACGCAATGGTTTGGATACCGGTTCGTATCTGCACGTCTGGCAAAGAGATACATAGTGCATGCATGTCACTCATATTTAGGTAGTCATTTCGTAGCATTCATTTGGAGCACTGGATTGACTTGTCGTAACATTGGTGAACTAATGAAGATGGCGGCATTAGTGCCTTATTACAGATAGAGACAATTTCGTAGAAAGCAAAGAAAAACACATCTAAATAAACACATTTTATTATATTATTTGTTTTTTATTATTATCACATTCAATCCCAATAAGGTTCGTTTCGTTCGATGATCAGAGTCCAGTTAGAAATAACTAACAACTCAGATGTTTATAGTTAATCAATAAAAAACACAAATTGATAAATATCAATTTTTTACTTAATACCCAAACAATGTACGTATTAAACGTGTCGCAACGTTTCAAGACAGACTTGTCCATTTGCCAAGCTATCCTTAGCTTGAAAAAGGGATCAGTCGGTCATGAATTATTGCGACACGTTTAATTTTAAAAAAATGAACGTACACTGTTTGTGTGTATCAAGTAAAACTGTGGGTATAAAGTTAAACTTTGATATTACATAATTCATTTACTGATGCAACTTAACGAACTTTGTATTCCAGGTAACGGAATTATAGATTTTAATGAATTCCTTGTGATGATGGCTAAAAAGATAAAGGACACGGATTCTACAGAAGATATAAAAGAAGCTTTCAAAGTATTCGACAAGGACGGAAACGGACAAATCAGTTCTGAAGAATTACGTCGCGTGATGACAAATCTCGGCGAGAAATTGTCAGATGAGGAGGTGGACGAGATGATACAAGAAGCTGACATAGACGGGGACGGACAAATTAACTACGAAGGTATTTTATCTACATATATATACAATCATATACCTAATCCTCGTTAGACTGAACTTTTTGGTTTCGTTTCACAGTTGAAATTCCATATACTCCGGATCCTCGTTAGACTGGATTACTGTATTTGGTTTCTATTTACAGTGAAAATTCCACAGTCCGGAAATGTTGAATACTGTTTAGAAACTGTATACAGTTAATTTAATCCGGTACAAAATGGAAACGACTTACTCAAACAATTTTATTTGAGTATCAGAACGTTGTTATATGTAGTCTTAGCGTTTAGAATGATTTCTGTATACAGTGAAACCTCGTTATTCCGGACACATTGTTTTCAGTGCATGGGAGAAATCATTCAGTCTCTGTGTACAGGAAAACCGCTTTAGTTTAGTCATTTTAATTTCTGTATGTAGGATAAGCTTGTTAGTTCGAATGTTTCGGTTTTATGTATACATGAGAACTCCGTTAGTCCGGATGCTTCTGTTTCTGTATATAACGGATTTCTATTAGTCAGCCATTTATTTTTCCGTGCATTTTACTCTGTATTATAGCTAAATTCCGTTGATTTGGGACATATTTGTATAAACACATATAGGACTAACCTCGTTCGTTAGGAAATTAGGTTTCTATAGACAAACGTGACTTTTATTAGATCAGATCCCATAATCCCCATAGTGTAAATCCATGAATCATTACAATCTATTCCTCAAACGATCAAAAACACTTTTTAGTTGTATATATTTATGAGATAAAGAATCGTATGATTTCTGTACAGAATCGGGTTTTTTCGAAGCTAGTAAGTAACAGTGAAATATTAAAGACCTTTGGATTTGGAGAAAATCAGACATCGATTTCAAACTCATTGTTAAGGTTTTGTGAAATCGGATATCTTACCCTACAGTGTAAGAACACTTCCTACCCTTTCCAGTTCATTTGTTGTAACAAATGAGAACATTCAAGCTAGAAACGATGCTGTTGTCGGTTAAGTGGGAACTCTAAATATCGTGAATTTAGAAGTGTGTATGTGAAACTGTTCGTAACGGAAGGTGGTTTTGTCAAGATAAAGTAGAAATACTAAAAAGATGATAATCAATGTTGCCTTTGAAAAAAAATGGTCATAAAGGGCTTATGGTTGCTGTTATGGCGTTTTTCTTGTTTATTTTCTTTTTGAAAATATCTGTCTTCTGAAACATGTTATACCAAAGATAAAGCTTTGGTTCTTTCTTAGGGTTAAAGCAGCACATTTGCTTCCTATAAAAAAGATGATAACATGGAAAAGAGATGGTTGCAG
This sequence comes from Mizuhopecten yessoensis, assembly GCF_002113885.1. NCBI lineage: Eukaryota > Metazoa > Mollusca > Bivalvia > Pectinida > Pectinidae > Mizuhopecten > Mizuhopecten yessoensis. The sequence continues at coordinate 844,692 of NW_018403528.1, read as the reverse complement.
GGACGTTTAATTTTTATATTGACACATAAATGCTATAATTATGGTGCTTTGTATGCCCCCGACATAAAGGGGGGGGGGGGGGGGA
>NW_018403528.1:813220-844333 GCF_002113885.1 Mizuhopecten yessoensis | reverse complement strand
GGGGGGGGGTGGGGGGGGGTGTCTTATCTAAATTGATAAAATGCAAATAGATTCAAGTCGCATCTCATGGTTTTATCGTATAATAAAGTTATTGTGTTGTCCCTTTGCGTTAGTCAACCAATAACCATACCGTTTTCCGACACAAGATATCGTTCACAGCAGACAAATGGCGTTCTTTCGAAACACTTGCGTCCAGCAATGGTTAGTTACTGTTATAATATTCACTTAGAAAATTGTTTCTCTTTCTTTCAGAATTCTCAATGATGTTGACCACGCTCGGCCAGGGGACGACGTAAACGAAATCACACTGGAAAGACTTTCACCCAATCGGGAACTACGCTATGGGAACTTTTAACAAATGACTGACAAAGCGGAAGTTGACTAAAAGGTCAAATGTCATTGCCGGTTTAAAGGTCAATTATTCTTGATACACCATTACCGTGACCAGGAAATAATCGTGAAGGGTTTTGATGAAATGCAAGGGAGCCTTTTGCATCTGGTTACAGCTATTGTTATTTTGTCATTTACTGTATGAATTAGTGATACTCAAAGTAATGTATGTCTTTTTTGGTGCTCGCCCTAAATGACATCCTGATTACAAACTGTAAAAAATAACGTTTCGCCTATAATTATTTTCGCTATTGTTCCTCCAAGGATATTTTCGCGAGGATTTCAGTGGGAAAGAATTACAGCAGATTTATCCATTATTTACTTGTGTGTTTAATACATTTTCGTAAGACATTTGAATTCGCGACAAACCTCTCATGCGAAATGTATGTCTCATGAAACATAAAAAACGGTGTAGAAATTTAGCTTCCATGATTAAAGTGATGAAAAAATGACATATATCATGTTGCTTCCTTATAGTATATGTATCAGATTTGTTTAAAGATAGTAGATACATGTATATCCTTGTGTAGGTAACTTTACTACCTCCAAGTAAGTATACATACATCTATTACATATCAATACTATTAAAGATATACTCGCATCCATTGTGTCAGTTGTAAGTACGAGATGTTCAACGTTATTATATTAAGGTAATAGGATTGTGTCGCCATTTCTCAGTAGAATGTCTTCAAATTTTGTAGTTATATTGCTTTGAACAGAGACGTGTATTATACGTCTCTGCTTTGAAGTAAAGAAACTTTTCTGCCACCAAAAAAATATAAGTTGTCATAATTTTAAGGATTTTCAATGGAAATGTATGTAAAAAGGAGTGATTTTTGAAGAAAAAAACTGAAACACACAATTTTTTGCAAAATAATGTCAATAAAAATGATACTGACATAGATTAGTATTGCATTAATGTATATCAATTTCATAATTGCTGAAATTGTGTAAAATTAATTATCTATAAACGTTTAAAAATTGACATTTTATAATAAAACCATTTACGCATAGCAATTGCATGTAAGAATTATCGTTCTTGAAAAACTTCACAGTAGTGAAATAGGTAGCCGGTTTCCTGAAGTACAGAAAAATGGACAGATGTGACTCATTGATTAAAAAACAACTGAATTCATGCCTGGATTGCTCTGAAATACACACTGTTCTGTCAATAATAAACATACAATATTCATCAGTTTAATATTAAACATTAGAATATGCGGAAATTGTGATACTGTCTCCCTACATTGGATTTTCAACTATGGATGTACTTCCTATTTCCGTTTAGCAATACACTCCTCTGACCTTTTAACAAACAAACTATCAGTATTAAAATGTACGATGTAATAAACTTGTGAATTGAAAATCAGACTCTTTAATGTGGACGACGATAATAAGGAAGTCACTTTCTGGAATATACTTACATTTGGGGATAAAAGATACCTTTTCAAGTGAACACATTAGATTTCCCTGAGTTATCAGCCTAATAACAAACAAAAAGAAAAGAAATACTACAGGACGATTCGGGGGATAGGGGTGGAAAACGGATGGAAAACTATTTTTAAATACTCTTTTTTAAGAGTTCCATCATCAGCAGTATGAAAATTCGAATCGATATCCTTACTTTTCCACGTAAACTCTTACCCTTGGTGTTTTTTCTTTTTCAATATTATTTTTGCCAAAGTGACAGTAATATTCTTAAATACATCATGTAGAATTGTATTTAGGACAATGGCCGATTTTCATATTTGCAGACTTCGTCTCCAAGTTCCTTAAATTTTGTCATCCAAACATTTGCATTTTCATACTTGCTGATGTTGTTGGAGTTATTTGGAAGAGACATATGTTTATTACGTCACATTAAGGTAACATATAGCCTTAAATGACAATTCCTTATTCGGTAATCTCGAACGTTTTGTTATTCCGGTTGTCTAGGGGGAAACAATGCTATTTTTTAAAAGTATTTCATAAATACATTGTTTTTTCGAATACAGATAATCCTCTAATAAGTCAAGTCACTAAGAATCCTCTCGAAAGTCACCAAAAACAATAAACATATATATATTTATATTTGTGAATTAACTTAATGATGATTACATTTAAGACAAGTATATGTAAGTACTTTAAATAAAATGTGTTAGTTGATATTTCAAGATTCGTAATACATGAGATTGACTGTAAAAAATTAACTCTTTCCTGACGTCAAGATGGCATGCTTTGTGTCCGCCTTTCTCATGGAGATTTATATATATATATTTATATTTTCGTTGACACTGTGCTAGAAGAATAGAGGCCGCAATTAAATCATTTTGACTCTTCTCTGGAATGACGCGAGACCATTGTAAGAAACAAACATTTCGGTGACACAGATCGAACTGTACATTACCTCATTCAATGAACATGTACTATTTAGTTCACTATTGACAACAAATATTTAGAGATATTGAGAGAATCCGATTAAAATATGTCGTTATTGACGGGTTAAAAATAAGAAGTTATCTCACCTGATAGAAATGTTTTATTGATATAGCATCAACGGGACACATATCAAGACCATATATGCCTTTGAACATGCATTTGTAAAATTTAAGAAAGAGAAATCCCCGTCTCGTGCTATAAGATTAATGGTTAATTTCTCGAGAGACAAATCTTTTTTCCGGTCTGAGTCTTGTTTCACTTTCAGCTAAGTCCCTAGAAAAGCTGTTAGTTACACACATTATTACGGAATGTTTTGTAATATACAACGATGAGAGATCTATATCACTTCCATATCGATATCTACAGAACCCTTGGCCGCGTCGGTGTTTCTCTCGGACAAAATCAACATCCTCCACTTGAAATCGGATTTATATGGAAATGGATGAGTGCTTTGTTTAGATTCTCCTCAAACGGTAACGGTACACATCCGATTCAAACGTACACACACGCGCGTGCGCGCATACAGCGAGATAATCGTTAGCAGCACTCATTATATTACCATACATGTAAACGCCCCAAAGAACCTAATGGTACTCCATTGTTTTTCTATGTCGGTTCCGGAGCTTAAGTGAAGTGAAATTTAACAGGACATGAAATTGCGATTGAGCAGACAGACATAACTCTAATATGTATCGTGTATACTGGGGTAGAGTAACGTGTCGTGCCAGAGAATGCAGTCTGGCATATATGGGACTGCCAGCGAAACATGGCTCGCCAGCCGAGGATATAGATCGATGAAAGACCGAGTTGTTTAAAGAGAAAACTTATGACGACAAATATATGTGTATTGTAAGAGTGTCCAGTTGTACTGGACAATGTCCAGATATAGAGGTCACGATTTTATGGGTCACCTCTCCCGCATTGTATCTATACACATGTATATATATATTATGACACAGCATTATACACTTCAAGTATATTAGCAACAGAGAAAGTTTTACCGCAATGCGGCATATTACTATAGTTGCGTCCCAGCAAACGTCATGGGTCATTACATTCAACGAAAATGGCACATGGCCTCTACATGTTGTTCGGTTTAAATATTTATTGATTCATAAAACATTTTTTTCTAGATTCACTGACAAATAATAATCATCCATTAATTCTGAGAATTTTTATTGGGAAGATATATATTTTGGAGAGAAACGATGACAATAAATGTGTTTGGAAACGATTTGCCACACAGCAGGTTTCATCCCACCTGTTAATACCGTTAATGTTGATTTACATGTATGTAAATTGGTAGAAGATACGCCTCGTAGCGACTTTTTGAATAATTGCTGAATAGGTTCGATCTATTTTATAGCTGTCATAGCATACTGTTATCAATTATGCATTTGTTCCCAACAGGTGTCAGCATGATCGTTTTGGAAAAAGGAGTTTAGAATTTTTAATGCCGCAAAAACGGGAAAGGCCTATTTTCTTACCGGAAATGGAGTAAAGAATGATTATAAACAATTAGCGACCCTTGATAGCATTCATTTGTCTGTAAGAACGTATTATATTCATGTAGTGAATATTATCTCCCGTACGAGTAAATTCTATTTTCTTCATGTTGATAAATAACGTTTACCTCCGGATACGAATAATTTTATTTTCTACAGGTTTATAAATATTTTGTCAGCCCTTAGAAAAGTTTAATATTTGTACACTAATGTAATTATTGCTGCTACAACACATGCAGTAGATTAATATATTACCCTATAAATCTGATTTGGTTGAAATGTTCAAGTGTACATAGTGACGTCATACATGACCAAAACAATAGACATATAACGTCAAAGATATCTTGATATGACGTCACAGATTTGCCGACGACTTAAAACTGAAGGATACAAATTAGTTTGCGTTGTATTTTCGCCAGTCCCTCGGGCCGATACGGTATTCTCGGGCTAATACGGAGTACGTCGTGGAAATGGTCATTTGATAATCTCGAAATTCTAACTCGCCAAAGTATCAGACAATTTGATACATTCTCGTTGTTTCTGAAATTATCTTTATCTGACGTCATAGACTGAATAACTGTATGACAATCACATAATGCATTCGGAATACCCTTTCCGTCATTTTCTTGGCAACTAGGTAGCATAGGCGAGGTGTTCCGAATGTCACATTAATGGTGTGTAGTAACGACACGAGGTCAAGTAGTTCCGTAGTCTCGTTCAACCAGACTCTTGTTGTCTGCACAAAAAAAGTGATCAAGCGTCCGGTTGAACGAGACTAGAACATAGAGACATCTCGTCCAATAATATGTACGTAAAAACTGAATATACAGACAACTCGTCCACCGACATGTGGGTATGTAGCTACGACATCAGATCAACTCGACCCCAACATAGAGTCTTTAATTACTCACAGAAGAATTCACGTGATGTCGTTACTATATTTCGCCCAGTATCATTAAGTTTTAAAGTTACCAAATCAGTTAAAATTCCACTCCAACAAAAATACATTTCGTCCAATGATATAAAGGCGTGTATTAACGACATAAGGTCAAGTCATTTTTATAGAAACACATGGATGTTTCATGGTGGCATCTTATGTGTTTTTGTTTTTATTTATTTGTGTTCATCAATATTTACCTAAACATATCTAAACAGATGAAGGGTGCTCCGAAATGTACACTATGGATTTTTTACAGGGCGGATAATTATGGACATAAAATGTTATTTAAAGATCCAAGCGAACATTCCATGTAACACTTTCACGCACACTACCGGGTTTTGGACTGGTTTGATAAATAAATGGATCATACATGTTTAGTGACAGTTTTCACAAGCGATGGTACAAGATTGGACAATCACTGGCTATTTGAAAACGGCCTATCTTAGTTACATGTAGTTTGTGTGTGTTTTGGGGATAAAAAGTCCTTCCAACAACTGTGGTTATATATTATTTAATTTCTAACAACATCAAAGCTATTGAATTTATTTCCGTCATACTGATCACAGCAATTTCAGAAAGCAATGCACTGTGACGAAATTAAATTGAATAAGATAGAAGGTCGTATGTTCAACAAGGATATTTCATTACATGATGGCTATTTTCTGTACATGTTATGACAACGGCTGCAAAGGTAAAATCGCAGGTAAAAACGCTGTCATCATCAACCGTTTTGTTTTACTGTCGCACGTTGACTGAACATGACGGTGAAGCCAGTGTCCAATGACTCGATGATTGGCCACAAGCACGGGGCCTTTGTATAGATCAACTGATCCAATATTCGAGAATATTGAGTATCTAATTCATTTGCCATCTGTACACACCGCCAGATTCGTAAATAATTGAGGTGCTTTGGTGTCGATACTAACGTGCCTGCACACCTGGGGTAGCGTTATCGACAAGGCACTACCCAGGCCGTCTATAGGGTAGTGTCGAAACAAACATAAGCCTTGTCAATTTCAGTATCTATTACAATACCAAATCAATACCATGCTGTTTTAATAGAAGGTATTGTATGGCCTGTTTGCATTGTAATCTACCACAGCTAAATCAAATACCAGAGTACTTAGAGCTCACACCTCTTAAAGAGGTCCGTGTCCCCCTAGCAGTGTACAAATAAGTCATACAGCGTACGTTGACACCAGATAATGTTTACAAACCTTAGATATAGACAACATAGTATTAACAACCCTCAGATTGTGTGAGACGATCCATAATGGTGTATATCCCGCGTTCACTGGCATCGCCTCTAGACAGTAAATATAAAACCCAGACAGTGAATATAGCACTCATACACTGAATATAACACTCAGACAATGAATATAACCCTCGATCATCGTATCGGTGTACATAGCCATCTTCAGACAGTGTATAGATATATCCCCTCTCTGATAGAGTATGCATCCTTCATACAGTGTATATAGCACTTTGACAGTGTATAATTATTTGACAAAATACACTGACTCGGTGAATGTAACCCTTAAATTGATGTATATCCTTATTTAACCATCAGAGAAGTATATGACTCTCAGACAATGTATATAACCCCCGCAGACCGTGTATATGACCCCCGGATAGTGATTATGGCCCTCAGACAGTGTATATAACCAGCAGGCAGTGTAAATGACCCTAAGACAGTGTAAATGGCCCTCAGACAGTGATTACATTTATGACCCTTGGACAGTGTATATGGCCATCAGACACTGTATATGATCACCCTCAGACAGTGTATATGACCATACAACAGTGTATATGACCATATGACAGTATGTATGGCCCTCAGACAGTATATATGACCCTAAGACAGTATACATGGCCCTCAGACAGTGTATATGACCCTCAGACAGTGAGTGTGGCCCTAAGACAGTGTATACGACCATAAAACACTATATATGACCATATGACAGTATGTATGGCCCTCAGACAGTATATATGACCCTAAGACAGTATACATGGCCCTCAGACAGTGTATATGACCCTCAGACAGTGAGTGTGGCCCTAAGACAGTGTATATATCCCGCAGACCGTGTATATCACCTGCAGACCATGTAAATGACCCTCAGACAGTACATAATCGTTTGCTGGATAACAAAACTGCTCGGTAGTGAAGCAGACGTAAAACCACTCAAACGAACAAACAAGCATAGCCCCCAGACAGTGTATATAAGGTTCAGAGATTGTTTGTAACATTTTAAAATTATAAATCACTCTCCGGCAATGTTAATTATCTTCAACCATTGTATATACCCTTCGTAAAGCGTCATTGATTTTGTTCGACACATTGTAACTACAGTATACAAAGTCATGAGTGTGTATAACAAAGAGACAGTATATATAACCGACAGACAGTGTATATGGCCCTCGGACAGTGTGTATGGCCCTTAGGCAGTGTAAATGACCATCTGATAGTGTATATGACCCTCAGACAGTGAGTGTGGCCCTCAGACAGTGTATATGACCCTAAGACAATGTATATGATCCTTAGACAGTGTATTTGACCCCAATACAGTGTATCTGGCCCTCAGAGAGTGTGTATGGCCCTCAGGCAGTGTATATGACCATCTGATAATGTATATGACCCTCAGACAGTGAGTGTGGCCCTCCGACAGTGTATATGACCCTAAGACAATGTATATGATCCTAAGACAGTGTATATGATCCTAAGACAGTGTATATAACCCTAAGACAGTGTATACATTGTATGACCATTAGACAGTGTATTTGGCCCTCAGACAGTGAGTGTGGCCCACTGACAGTGTATATGAACCTAAGACAGTGTGTATGAACTTAATACAGTGTGTATGACCCTAAGACAGCGTATATATCCCGCATACAGTGTATATTACCCTAAGACAGTGCATATGGCCCACAGACAGTGTATATGACCATAGGATAGTGTATATGATCCTAAGACAGTGAATATGACCCTAAGACAGTGTATATGGCCCTCATACAGTGTCTATGACCCTAAGGCAATGTATATGGTCCTAAAACAGTGTATATGACCCTCAGACTGTGTATATCACCTTCAGCGTGTGAATATAACAATCAGACAGTGTATATGACCCTCAGACTGTGTATATGACCCTAAGAGAGTGTATATGACTTTCAGCAAATGAATATAGCAATCAGACAGTGTATATGACCCTCATACAGTGTATATAGCCCTCAGGCAGTGTATATGACCCTAAGACAGTGTGTATGACAATCAGACAGTGTATTTGGCCCTCAGACAATGTATATGACCCTAAGACAGTGTATATAACAATCAGACAGTGTATATGACCTTCAGACAGTGTATATGACCCTCAGACAGTGTATATGACCCTCAGCCAGTGTATATACTAATCAGACAGTGTATATGACCATAAGACAGTGTATATGACCCTCATACAGTGTATATGACCCTAAGACAGTGTATATGACCCTCAGACAGTGTATATGACACTAAAGAGTATATATGGACCTCAGACTGTGTATATGACCCTAATAGAGTATATATGGACCTCAGACTGTGTATATGACCTTCCGCAAGTGTATATAACAATCAGACAGTGTATATGACCCTCAGCAAGTGTATATAGCAATCAGAAAGTGTATATGACACTCAGACAGTGTATATGACCCTCAGACAGTGTATATGACCCTCAGCCAGTGTATGTAACGATCAGACTGTGTATATGACCCTCGGACAGTGTATATGACCCTCAGACAGTGTATATGACCCTCAGACAGTGTATATGACCCTCAAACTGTGTATATAACCCTAAAAGAGTGTATATGACCCTCAGCCAGTGTATATAACCATCAGATAGTGTATATGACCCTACAACAGTGTAAATGGCCCTCAGACTGTGTATATAACCCTAAGAGAGTGGTATATGACCTTCAGCCAGTGTATATAACAATCAGACAGTGTATATGGCCCTCAGACACTGTATATGATCACCCTCAGACAGTGTATATGACCATACAACAGTGTATATGACCATACAACAGTATATATGGCCCTCAGACAGTATATATGACCCTCGGGCAGTGTATATGACCATCTGATAATGTATATGACCCTCAGACAGTGAGTGTGGCCCTCAGACAGTGTATATGACCATAAGACAATGTATATGATCCTAAGACAGTGTATATGATCCTAAGATAGTGTATATAACCCTAAGACAGTGTATACATTGTATGACCATTAGACAGTGTATTTGGCCCTCAGACAGTGAGTGTGGCCCACTGACAGTGTATATGAACCTAAGACAGTGTGTATGAACTTAATACAGTGTGTATGACCCTAAGACAGTGTATATATCCCGCATACAGTGTATATGACCATAGGATAGTGTATATGATCCTAAGACAGTGAATATGACCCAAAGACAGTGTATATGGCCCTCATACAGTGTATATGACCCTAAGACAGTGTATATGGTCCTCAAACAGTGTATATCCTCCTCAGACTGTGTATATGACCTTCAGCGTGTTAATATAACAATCAGACAGTGTATATGACCATCAGACTGCGTATATGACCCTAAGAGAGTGTATATGACCTTCAGCAAGTGAATATAACAATCAGACAGTGTATATGACCCTCATACAGTGTATATAGCCCTCAGACTGCGTATATGACCCTAAGACAGTGTATATAACAATCAGACAGTGTATATGGCCCTCAGACAATGTATATGACCCTAAGCCAGTGTATATAACAATCAGACAGTGTATATGACCTTCAGACAGTGTATATGAACCTCAGACAGTGTATATGACCCTCAGCCAGTGTATATAACAATCAGACAGTGTATATGACCATAAGACAGTGTATATGACCCTCATACAGTGTATATGACTCTAAGACAGTGTATATGACCCTCAGACAGTGTATATGGCACTAATAGAGTATATATGGACCTCAGACTGTATATGACCCTAATAGAGTGTATATGACCTTCCGCAAGTGTATATAACAATCAGACAGTGTATATGACCCTCAGCAAGTGTATATAACAATCAGAAAGTGTATATGACACTCAGACAGTGTATATGACCCTCAGACAGTGTATATGACCCTCAGCCAGTGTATGTAACGATCAGACAGTGTATATTACCCTCGGACAGTGTATATGACCCTAAGACAGTGTATATGACCCTCAGACAGTGTATATGACTCTCAAACTGTGTGTATAACCCTAAAAGAGTGTATATAACCCTCAGCTAGTGTATATAACAATCAGATAGTGTATATGACCCTACAGCAGTGTATATGGCCCTCAGACTGTGTATATAACCCTAAGAGAGTGGTATATGACCATCAGCCAGTGTATATAACAATCAGACAGTGTATATGGCCCTCAGACAGTGTACATAATATATATAACAATTAGACAGTGTATATGACCATCAGACAGTGTATATGACCGTCAGACAGTGTATATGACCCTCAGTCAGTTTATGTAACAATCAGACAGTGTATATGGCCCTCAGACAGTGTACACAATATATATAACAATAAGACAGTGTATATGACCATCAGACAGTGTATATGACCGTCAGACAGTGTATATGACCCTCAGCAAGTATATGTAACAATCAGACAGTGTATATGACCCTAATACAGTGTATATGACCCTCAGACAGTGTATATGACCCTCAGCCAGTGTATATAACAATCAGGCAGTGTATATGACCCTTAGACAGTGTATATGAACCTCAGCCAGTGTATATAACAATCAGACAGTGTATACGACCCTCAGACAGTGTGTATGACCCTCAGCAAGTGTATATAACAATCAGACAGTGTATATGACCCTTAGACAGTGTATTTAGCCATCAAAATAATCAACATTTGTCGGTATATATCGTCTCATAACAGTGTATATAGCCATTCAGAGTATATATCACCATTTGTCAGTATATCTCGTCCTATAACAGTGTATATAACTTTCCTACAACGACATTACTCGTATAAGATATATTTAGACATGGAAATGGTTCGTTTCTATCACAAAGCACGACAACACAAATATGCAATTTTCACAGTAACAGATAACCGTTCGCTCTTGTTAAATTCCACCAGATGAATTGAAAGCCTTATCGTAGATTTGTTTAGAGCTGAGGTATAGCCTTTACTCGACCTGAAATAAATCAATTCTTCATCTTTCAAACAAGGATTTTTTTCATTAAATTTGTCATATCGTTTTCTATCTTTGTCTATTTCAAATATATCAAAGAAGTGAAGAAAGAGCATGGGATTACATCAGCTTTCTTATTGAATGTATTTATCTGGTACTTTGTGTCACTCGGACATGAGAGTCAATGATAGGACTATTTGTGGAGAATGCAGTCAGACGTTTAAGGGGTTAAGATCAACACTTATTTGAATTATCTAAATTTACAGACAACAATGTTTTCTATACTTTGCAACCATTTGTACATATATCATCATTATTTATTTAAGGGAGAAGACGTTTTTTTTAACTTGTGTCTAACCCTTTTGTATTTTTGGAAATAAGATGTTTAAATCAAAATCAGTACCTGATAAAAATAATCACCTCTCCCAACTCCATCCCACCCACCAAACTGTAGCAAATGAATAACAAATATAGTGTAAACTATCAGGGTGCAAGATTCTCGAAAGGTAAACTTTCTCATTGCAAAATCACAAATCTGGAAGATTAACAAAAAATATTGCTATCGTTGTAAATATGGATTTTTTTTCAACAACCTTCTATATAGAAGCAAAATGTCATCTCCTTACGCAGACATGATCTCCGTTTCACCAAAATGATGCGTGTTTAGAAGGAAATTGAAGTCTGTACTAGTCTGTCAGCCAGTTATCGCTTTTCTGTTGATGACGTCACGGGGCTGGTGTGTTACGCCACTGAAATTCTGCATTCATAACACAATAATCTCTCATCCCTTGCACGATTTCTAACTTCAGGTAATGCCTTCCATAACATTGTACTATATCAATCTATTGTCACTGACTTGATGCCCGTTAGGCTCGGGGAAAGAACAGGCCTACTGCGTCCCACTTTAGGTCGTAAAGGGAGACAAACTTTCTTATCTGTCTTCTGCTAAAGGGACATTGAACTTGCATCATTAGGGATCTTTATATTTTCTCTTTACTTCTGTAAACCTTTTTGTTTCCTAGTGCCTTGCTTGGCCATACTACATTATTGACCTTAGTGTGGAGCGTACGCCGAAATGGGATAGGCAACGGGTTCTGTTCCAAGGCCGGGGCATACCGAAGTCCTTAAAAGTGGTAGTGTTATTCCCTGCTTAACGTTCAGCATTAAGGGTAATTGCAACAACTGGTTCACCCGTTGTCAGTATAATGTGACCGGGCGGAAGGCTCTGCTTGGTACCTTCGGCGTGGTATTTCAGTGAGGTAGCACTCTAAAGTCGGCATCAGATCCGAACTATCGCAAGGAGGCAAAAACACCATATGTGTCTCATATCAATCACATCTTGCAATGCATTTTTATAATGTTCACAAAAAAATGCACAGCATCAAAATAAGGGGTGTATACCTCGACAAGGGAAGGAACTCTGAGCCAGAAAAGTATGAAGATTTTATGTAAGAAGGCATACTCCAAGCCGAAAGCCAGCTCTGGAGTAGAAATTGCCTCTGTGCATATAACTGATGTACTGTTACCTTTTAACTTAAACTAGTCTTTAAGAACAAAAACATTGAGAAAAAGCATCCTTTAAGTATAGAGGATTTGATTTGTCAATATACGCAGAGGGAAAATGGAGGAAGAAATAGGGCTGAGATGGGAAATTGTGAAGAGGAGAAAAATGATGTCTAGCCACACGAATACCTCGATCAAGCTTATTTGCTGGTTATTTATAGCTGCGAATACCTCGATCAAGCTTATTGGCTGGTTATTCATAGATGCGAATACCTCGATCAAGCTTATTGACTGGTTATTTATAGCTGTTAATACCTCGATCAAGCTTATTGGCTGGTTATTCATAGCTGCGAATTCCACGATCAAGCTNATTATTTATAGCTTCGAATAACTCGATCAAGCTTATTGGCTGGTTATTTATAGCTGCGAATACTTCGATCAAGCTTATTGGCTGGTTATTCATAGCTGCGAATACCACGATCAAGCTTATTTGCTGGTTATTCATAGCTGTTTATACCTCGATCAAGCTTATTGGCTGGTTATTCATAGCTGCGAATACCTCGATCAAGCTTATTTGCTGGCTATTTATAACTGTTAATACCTCGATCAAGCTTATTGGCTGGTTATTTATAGCTGCGAATACCTCGATCAAGCTTATTGGCTGGTTATTTATAGCTGCGAATACTTCGATCAAGCTTATTGGCTGGTTATTCATAGCTGCGAATACCTCGATCAAGCTTATTTGCTGGTTATTCATAGCTGTTTATACCTCGATCAAGCTTATTGGCTGGTTATTCATAGCTGCGAATACCTCGATCAAGCTTATTTGCTGGCTATTTATAACTGTTAATACCTCGATCAAGCTTATTGGCTGGTTATTTATAGCTGCGAATACCTCGATCAAGCTTATTGGCTGGTTATTTATAGCTGCGAATACCTCGATCAAGCTTATTGGCTGGTTATTTATAGCTGCGAATACTTCGATCAAGCTTATTGGCTGGTTATTCATAGCTGTTAACACCTCGATCAAGCTTATTGGCTGGTTATTCATAGCTGCGAATACCACGATCAAGCTTATTGGCTGGTTATTCATAGCTGCGAATACTTCGATCAAGCTTATTGGCTGGTTATTCATAGCTGCGAATACCACGATCAAGCTTATTTGCTGGTTATTCATAGCTGTTTATACCTCGATCAAGCTTATTGGCTGGTTATTCATAGCTGCGAATACCTCGATCAAGCTTATTTGCTGGCTATTTATAACTGTTAATACCTCGATCAAGCTTATTGGCTGGTTATTTATAGCTGCGAATACCTCGATCAAGCTTATTGGCTGGTTATTTATAGCTGCGAATACCTCGATCAAGCTTATTGGCTGGTTATTTATAGCTGCGAATACCTCGATCAAGCTTATTGGCTGGTTATTTATAGCTGCGAATACCTCGATCAAGCTTATTGGCTGGTTATTTATAGCTGCGAATACCTCGATCAAGCTTATTGGCTGGTTATTTATAGCTGCGAATACTTCGATCAAGCTTATTGGCTGGTTATTCATAGCTGTTAACACCTCGATCAAGCTTATTGGCTGGTTATTCATAGCTGCGAATACCACGATCAAGCTTATTGGCTGGTTATTCATAGCTGCAAATACTTCGATCAAGCTTATTGGCTGGTTATTCATAGCTGCGAATACCACGATCAAGCTTATTTGCTGGTTATTCATAGCTGTTTATACCTCTATCAAGCTTATCGGCTGGCTATTCATAGCTGCGAAAACCTCGATCAAGCTTATTTGCTGGTTATTTATAACTGTTAATATCTCGATCAAGCTTATTGGCTGGTTATTTATAGCTGCGAATGCCTCGATCAAGCTTATTGGCTGGTTATTCATAGTTGTGAATACCTCTATCAAGCTTATTGACTGGTTATTCATAGCTGTTTATACCTCGATCAAGCTTATTGGCTGGGTATTCATAGCTGTTAATACCTCGATCAAGCTTATTAGCTGTTAATACCTCTATCAAGCAAATTCTCGTTTACGGCACTCAAGTTCCGTGTATTCGTAACGCCACTCTCATGAACTGGCGGACGGCGTGACACGGGCTTGAATTCTTGAAAGAAACAATCATCTTTCCATCAATCCCAAGCTTTATATTTACGCCCAATAGACAAACAGTTTCGCAGCAATTAGTATAGGGTGGTGGGGAGGTCATATTTAGACTTCAAGAGCCTTCATTCCTTCTGCCATATAAGATTGTACCATCGTTAATGGGTGACGTTTTCGTCAAGTTTGGATCCAAACTATTAAACTCTGTGCTGTATGGGTGTGCGAAAAAAACTGCCAATGATGTAAATATATTATAAATGCTGAGTGCATTTTTGTTCTGGTGGGCTTTTGTCCTTTAGTGAACAAACAAGTGAGTTGTTTCGGTTCGGTTCTGACCCAAATTCCTCTTGGCCAAAGTAACAATATTTATTATAGAACGTCTTATTTTATTAATTATTAATTATTAATTCATTAGATTATTTTAACGCTTTATAAGAACAAATCTATTTTTCAATAGAAATTGTGAAATCAAATCGCTCAGGAATGTTGCAATTCTGATTTGTTGATACTTGTTAAAAATGTGAAAGCTATACTAATGCAATTGAGTTTTGCTTTAAGATATTAGTTTAACGTCTGTCACGAAAGGACTGAAATATTTTGATTATTGTGTAAGCTTTTGTCATCAGAGGACGAAAAGTGGTTCGGTGCAAAGCGTTTTTCCTGAGCGCGAGTTGCTGGTATGGCGTTTGCGACATTACTCTAGATACTTACATTTCCGCTAGTATGCGTCTCATTTACCCTCATTAACTTGTTTATTTTCATCTGTTTGGGGATTTTTATATGAACATGCAACGTATAATATTTCGGCGCTACACAATTTTATCTAAAAATAGGTAATTTTACTAATACTTCTGTTTACTTGCAAGACTTCATCTCAGATGTTAAATATTTTAAACCCTTCCAGGTTCCATTTTCCGTCTTGTGGTAACAGTTTGCAGAAAATCGATCGCGCTATGCCCTGACAAAACACTTGCTCCATTATACCCCAGAATACAGATTGTACAAAGATTGACAAGAAATCGTTTTACACTTTAATTTCATGGAAACCATCACCAAACAGTTTGGTTTGAACTATGCCTGTACAAAACGCAATGAGCAAATCCGACCTGGAACCTTATGCATTAACATTTAGAATGAGCACAAAAGTTTATAAAATGTAAAAAGAGAAATGTATTCTATAAAGAATCAACAACATTGATCACAAAGAGGGCCGACATCCCTTTATTATGCAGAGACTAAAATTGCGACTTAAAGTCAGTTTGAATGCAACTTTAAAGCTAATTCTTTTCTTAAATAGTTGTGAATCCCTCCACTAATTGAATAGGGCAAAATTGACGTGTCGTCACGTGACTCAAATTCTCGTTTACGGCACTCAAGATGGCGGAAAATGAGGTTGACTGTGGTAAGTATTTTTTATTTAATTATTTGTATAAACTTGGAATAACATGAAGAAAAAATTGTGAGCTTTTGTCAGAATCGGGACGTCTTCAACTGTCCTAGATGTGTGTATTAACATTATCTGTCCAAATTTCTCAACTTAAATCCAAAACAAGTTTTCATCATCCAACTTCCGGTTGTAAAGTAGAATTCAAAATATCCGGTAGGTTCATTCATTTACGACATCCAAATCATGGGCACGCTGTACATGCTTTCCAGATCCCCGGCAGTATCTATAAACTCCGGTTAGGAATAACGGACAATATACCATGATCGGCAAATTCCGGTAATAGTCTACACTGTACAGTAATATTAAGAACAAACCGGATATGACGTACATCATGTCCAGACTCCGTATAAATAATACAACAGATATAAAACATCCAAATGCGAATTCTAGGTATGAAAGACACTATGTCCAGGTTCCGGTTGAACAATCCAAACTCCAGACATACTATATTCCATGTCCAGCTTTGTCTGGGTTATAATACAAACAGTATTCATCGTCTTTCAGATGTATGGGACACGCCCACAACGCACACCCTAGTCTCGAGGACGGAACCAAATAAACAACATAATCCTTACTACCTCCAACATGGAATAGAAAAACGGGTGAAATATGGAAATGTCAGATTCACTTTTACTTATTTGACATCATATTGACGAATTCTGAAAATAACAAAAACAAAAATATATATCAGATATTTATTAAAATCAATGAATACTCAAGACAATCCATGAATGACATTAAAAACATATTTAAAATTTGATGTATAATTTTAGTAATTGAGTAAACAAAAATCAAAAAGTAAGATTCGTTGTAAGTTCCCTCTATTGTCATAGATCTAAATTTAGATAATTCATTTATAAGATCTCATTAAAATGAACACTTTGGTTTTTTGACAATTTGTTATATTTTCACCTTAATCTACATAAGTAAAGAATATTTACGAAGGTGTCACTTGATTTCGTGACAATATATGAAATGTAAGTGTCCGGGAATATTGATTTCCTAGGGAGGTCTGATTCCGGATAATCGGATTGTCAAGTTTCGGATTATCGAGTTCGGCTTTTTAGTGCCATTCAAATATCTCAATTTACCTATGTAACAGAGCGCATGCATAATTAAATTTAAATCACTGCCTCCGCTAGGGATCGAACTCGGGACCTCTGGCTTACTAGTCTTACGCTCAACCTCGCGTTTAAGAGAAGTGCTCACTAGCCGAGAGATATATTTGCATGTGTATTAGGTTTCCCGATTGACCCATTTTTCCTGCCGACTCAACAGTGTTTAGTCTCGTTCAACCAGACTCTTATTGTCTGCGCAAACTTCGTCGAACAAGTGATCAAGCGTCTGGTTTAACGAGACTAAATAGTTTGATGCGTTTTGGTTTATGAACATTAAACGTGAAACGACGTACATGTGCGACGCTGATGTTATCACTATGAATGAAACAGAACTACAATTCTGCACTTATTGTTTTCTAATAGGAAAGGAACATTTTGGGATAAACGAAGCTTCCTGATAATAGGATCCAAAATGACGAACTTGACGAAAAAATGTGTCCCACGTCAACGAGGTGTTTTTTTTAATATTCGGGTCCCATAAAAAAAAATCAGACAACGATGTCGAAAATGACGATCTTCTGGATAAAACGGAATCCGTAATAACGCATTTTCTAAACATCGGAGTAGAATAATAAACAAGTTTCCGGACAAAGGGTCCAATGATACGAGTTTACCGGACAAAAGGTCCAATAATTAACGAGTTTACCAGACAAAAGATCTAATAATTAACGAGTTTACCAGACAGAGGTTCCAATAATTAACGACCTTACCGGAAAAAAGTTCAAATAATTAACGAGTTTACCAGACAGAAGGTCCAATAATTAACGAGTTTACCAGACAGAAGGTCCAATAAATAACGAGTGTCGGACAAATGTTCCAAGATAATCGAGTTTCAGGACAAAAAAGTTCAAAAATGACGAGATTTCCAGATAACCGAGTCCCAAAATAATGCTTCCAAGTGTATTTTGATGGTTGTGTAATTTTGGTTGAAACTTACCTTCATAATTTACTTGACCGTCACCGTCCGTATCGGCTTCTCGAATCATTTCGTCCACTTCTTCGTCTGTTAATTTTTCTCCTAAATTTGTCATCACATGTCTAAGTTCGGCTGCACTGATAAATCCATTTCCGTCCTTGTCGAATACTTTAAACGCTTCTCGTAACTCTTCTTCAGAATCGTTATCTTTCATTTTCTTTGCCATCATTGTGAGGAATTCTGGGAAATCAATAGTTCCGTTTCCTGCGGGAAGAAGACCGAAGAGAATTGTATTCCGAAATTATCATTACATTGAGAATTTGATTAGCACCTGTCCAGAAAATGAATAGTGAAATATATTATACCAGCATTGGTCTAATATTGTATACTACGACTCTGGGGAAATAGATTTCTTAAAACATGGCTTAGCGCCCCGTGTCTAAATGTGATGGCTTCAGTACCATGAATCATGAAATGTAAAATTTCCCAAAAGAACCTTACCGTCAGCGTCCACCTCGTTGATCATGTCCTGTAACTCAGCTTCTGTCGGGTTCTGTCCTAGTGACCTCATCACTGTCCCCAACTCTTTGGTTGTTATGGTACCGTCGCCATCTTTGTCAAACAGGCTGAACGCCTCTTTGAATTCTAGAAATACAAGAAACGTGAAGACTCAGATTTCATATTCCAAAAAGTTGGAATCTTAAGATATAAAAAATATATAATCATGATATTTTGTAGTTTTGCGATAATACATTAATTGTCGAAATATATTGTTTTGAATATCTTACACAACATGGCTTCGATATAATGCCACTTATTTGATTTTCCGTTTCAGTTTTCGCTAATATATTTCAAGTTCCAATTTTCCTTTATTCTTTTTTAGGTTTCCCTCCATATATCGTCCTATCACTGTATAATGCCAAAACGTTACCTTGCGAAATGAGATGGTGGCACTAAAAGGAGGTTAAATTGTACTTATAAAGACTTTTTAAATGTTGGTAGCCGCGAGAAAGCTAAGGCCTTACACCTTTAAGAATCTCTTCATGTGTACTTTAATTGAGATATTTTCATACCAACGTAATCCACCCGAGTGTGATCACAACTTAATGGAAAACTTCCCTTTTAGTAAAATGCCTAAAGCTCCATTTTTAATCTTAATCTAAATAATGATTTTACAGTTTAAGTTAATGGAAAGTTCTATTGTTAACACATTTCGACAGCTTGTTGCGATTGGTTATCGTAATGAACTGTGGACTTACACTTTACTTTTTATCAGTTGTACGCAACGTCATACTAGGATTGGAAGGGATTACCGTTCTTAGTGTAATAACCTGCATGTACTCTACGGGAGCTAATAAAACACACTCGACCAAACTATGGTGGTTACACATACAGCATTAACTACTTGCGTAAACGGATCGATCTGCCTGTGTTCTCAAAAGTATTTAATATACAGAATATTCTAGATAAAAAAAATGAAATTGGCGCATTATACGGCGACATATGGCAATTCTTCAATATCTTTATAATAAAACATTGAATGTTGAGAATGAGCTTTGATGGTTATGAATCTCCCGATCACTATCGGTACCCTGTAGCAAGCATTCATGTAAATTGACACATGCTTTATCATAATACTGGTATAATATGAGAAATATAAATAATAATATTTGAAAATGAAAATCCTTACCAGCGATCTGCTCTTCTGTTAGCTGTTCAGCCTAAAACAAATTATGAAAAAAGAATCAGATTTCATATCAAATCACGTTACATCTAATATATTTGCATGTCGCTGGATTAATGAATTATAGAATAGATGAAGCATGTCCAGTTGTTGTAGCGGTCAAGTTCTGTCAGGCTGGCTATCGAGCGTCACGGTTGAACAAATAACGTTACCACTTAACAATGCTACCTATATAACGTGTCCCTTAAGCTTGTGGCCAAGGTTGGAGATAAAGCGATTAAGAAACTTAACAAATGAATAATCGCTTTCACTTGAACAAGGTATGAACATATGAGTATCATACTGCAAAATGATTCAAGCTGAATAATGGTATCAAATATTCAACTAGCTTTGATATGTTAATCTTTAAATACACAAGAACGTGTTTTTTCTCAACGAATAAAAAGCGAAAAGAAAGTCAAGTATTACCATAAGAAAATACTAAAGAGCGCGGACGCCAAAACCGAATTACAATTCGAAAACATGATACATGATTTGCTGTTTACCTGGTACAAGTGAAAAAATATATACTAATCAAGGTTGCACTGCGCTCTTAATAGAAATCAAAGAGCTGGAGGATTAAACAATCGCAATTTACCTGAATATTTGATTGTGACATTGGTCTAAAAGTCGGCTACCTGCGGATGGAAACACGCACAGACGGAAATGTACGTTCCCTCTTATATCACACAACACTGAGTAGAGTAATAGCCCTCCAATTGTATATGTACTTGAATATATACCAAGTGACTATGTCGCTCTGAACTAAAATTCCGCATTGAATCCGTGCTGTGCGTTTTGTGTCGTGTGTGGTGTTAGACGCGCGCGTACCACTACAGTCTTGGCGGAAACTTATTGATCCAGTTTCCGCAACACTCCGTATACTCCCGGAATGCCGCAATGTTCAAATCTGACGCTGTCTATGTTCATTTGTGTTAAAGAACGGTCCATACAAAACAGTTCATGGTTTGACCAATAACAGACAGACTACCGATGCTATGGTTTAACAAATATCACTAACTATACATACCAGAGACTACGATTTCCGACTTATAACAAACAAGCAGTATGCTCTAAAGCGAACTGATAACAGACCGCGTGTTCTAACTTATAACACACTCATAATGGACAAACGTGTTTAACTTATAACACATTAACTACATACATTCGAGTTATAGATCGCGTGATCTGACTTATAAAACGCACTATTGACATCATGATCTTACTTATAATTCACTATAGACCACGTCATCGGACTTATAACAATCTCACGATAGACCACGTTTCCTGACTTATAACAAACTCACTATAGACCGTGTTACCTTTCTTGCAACAAACTCAATACAGACCATGTGCCCTGACTTTTACAAAACTTACTTAAGACAACGTAGCCTGACTAGTTACAAACAAACTGTATACCACGTGATCTGACTTATAACAAACTCAATATAGACCACGTGATCTGACCTAAAACAAACTCACTATAGACCACGTGATCTGACCTAAAACAAACTCACTAAAGACCACGTGACCTAACCTAAAACAAACTCACTATAGACCACGTGACCTGACCTAAAACAAACTCACTATAGACCACGTGACCTGACCTACAACAAACTCACTACAAATTACGAGGTCTCACATATAACAAATTGACCGCGTACGTAATCTTACATGAACACATTAACCATAGACACTGTGTCGTGATCGGTAACTATCACCGACTGCATTCACTTAGTTTTTTCAATTCGTTCCTATGATTAAGTTTATTAACTTATAACCTAGATTGAAGGAATGCACTAATTGACTGTACTGTCCATTCGCGTAGGGTTTTGTTTTGTTATCCTGATAAGTATCTACATCTCCATACTGTTGTGTGTTTTCTCTCTAGCGTCCGTTCGATAAAAAGAAGATAAGTATTTAATGGATACATATGTTTGTGTATATACCAGCAATAAATATACGGGCGAGCGATGGTAATGATATGAGCTGGCGATCAAATGCGTGCTTTGTAGCATTCCATGTGGCTTATTGCTCATAGAATGACCACTGGTAATATAGGTGACCGATATAACAGATGACCAATGAACTGGCCATCTGTCATCACTTATCACACAGGTGTATAAGATTTATAATGAATGTATGTTTATAACGACATTATAAGAATGCACACGGAAATAGTTAATGTGAAACTAGCTAGTGGGATGACTTTGTCATGCACAACCGATAATATAAAAAGTGATCGAGAACAATATTGTCACTTTCATACAGTGTTAAAACACCTGGTCAGGTAATAACTAACTTATACACACTCACCATTATTTCGGTAGAAGCCCACGGTACGTTCGACAGGTAGGAAAGTCTCCTTGTAACTGCCAACTCAAGATCTCTCTACCTACCTACAGGCAATATAGCCACTGCCCATGTCCGTAGTTACACGATAGGGACTAATCCGTGACCTGCTTGGACATGTGTCCGAACAGCTCGCCCTATTATCGCAGTAATTCCCTGGCCGACCGTCGTACAGAGCAGACACCCGTACGATACACGGATTATCCAACGCAAATAACAATAAATTTTTATGAACTATTTCTATTCTCTGCTTGTTTTCCGAGACGACTGTGATTTCATTGCTTTGTATTGATTACGTAAAAAGCTGTTTTCACAAAGCCAGTGGAAAGACGTCTACACTTGGCTCTGCAAATGCCAAAGTTAATCGTATTGTTCTTCCAGCAGCACACCCCTTCGGCCTTGTTAGTAAGGCAATCTTAGTTCTGAGGGCAAAATTAATTTTGATGAATTTCCCTATGCATTTTAACTCTCTTTATTAAAAGTATGCATTTTGAAAATGACATTAATAATACAATAAAATACCGCTGGTGACAGGAGGAGATCAATGAAGATTTATTTAATTGTCGATGTATTGCAATAACTTTCCAGGGTAGAATCAGAACTAAATTAATAAAAAAAAGTATACCTCTCTGTACTTAGCGATATCTGGCTCGACAGGCAGCTTTGAATTGCCAACAGCACGACAATGTCACCGATCCGAACACAACAACAAAACACCACATCTACACCAAACACCAACCACATCTAGATCACACACTAACCACATCTACACCAAACAGCAACCACATCTACACCACACACCAACCACCACATCTACACCACACACCAACCACATCTAGATCACACACCAACCACATCTATACCAAATACCAAAAACATCTACACCACACCCCAACCACATCTAGATCACACACCAACCACATCTACACCACACACCAACCACATCTAGATCACACACCAACCACATCTACACCAAATACCAAAAACATCTACACCACACACCAACCACATCTACACCACACTCAAACTACATCTACACAACACACCAACCACTTTACACCACACACCAACCACCTCTACACCACTCACCAACCACATCTACACCAACCAAATCTACACCACACTCCAACAACATCTACACCAAACACCAACCACATCTACACCACACACCAACCACATCTACACCACACTCAAACTACATCTACACAACACACCAACCACATCTACACCACACACCAACCACATCTACTCCACACACCAAAAACATCTACACCAAACACCAAAAACATCTACACCACACACCAACCACATCTACACCACACTCAAACTACATCTACACAACACACCAACCACATCTACACCACACACCAACCACATCTACACCACACACCAACCACATCTACACCACACACCAACCACATCTACACCACACATCAACCACATCTACACCACACATCAACCACATCTACACCACACACCAACCACATCTACACCACACTCCAACCACATCTAGACCACACAACAACCACATCTACAGCACAAACAAAACCGCATCTATACCACACACCAAACTACATCTATACCACACACCAACCACATCTACACCACACACCAACCATACATACACCACAAACCAAACCACATCTACAGCACACATCAACCACATCTACACCACACACCAACCATATCTACACCACAAATCAACCACATCTACACCACACACCAACCACATCTAGATCACACACTAACAACATCTACACCAAACACCAACCACATCTACACCACACACCAACCACATCTAAATCACACACTAACCACATCTACACCACACACCAAACACGTCTACACCACACTTCAACCACATCTACACCAAACACAATCCACATCTACACCACACTACAACCACATCTACACCACACTCCAACCACATCTACACCACACTCCAACCACATCTACGCCATACATCAACCACATCTACACCACACACAAACCACATCTACTCCAAACACCAACCACATCTACACCACACACCAACCACATCTAGATCACATACTAACCACATCTACACCACAAATCACCCACATCTACAACACACACCAACCACATTTAGATCACACACTAACCACATCTACCCCACACACCAACCACATCTACACCTCACTCCAACCACATCTACACCACACCCCAACCACATCTAGATCACACACTAACCTTAAATGCACCGCCCTCCACCCACATCTACACCACACTCCAACCACATCTTCACCACACTCCAACCACATCTACACCACAAATCAACCACATCTACACCAAACACCAACCACATCTAGATCACATACTAACCACATCTACACCAAACACCAACCACATCTACACCACACACCAACCATATCCACACCACACACCAACACAAACTACACCACACTCCAACCACATCTACACCACACACCAACCACATCTACACCACACACCACATCTACACCACACACCAACCACATCTACAACACACTCCAACCACATCTAGATCATACACCAACCACACCTACACCACACCCCAAACCACATCTACACCACACTCCAACCACATCAACACCACACACCAACCATATCCACACCACACACCAACGCAAACTACACCACACTCCAACCACATCTACGTCACACACCAACCACATCTACACCACGCTCCAACCACATCTACACCACCCTCCAACCACGTCTACACCAAACACCAAACCACGTCTACACCACACATCAAACACATCTACACCACACTCCAACCACATCTACGCCACACACCAACCACATCTACACCACAATCGAACCACATCTACACCATAAATCAACCACATCTGCGCCACACACCAACCACATCTACACCACACTCCAACCACATCTACACCATACATCAACCACATCTACATCACACTCCAACCACGTCGACACCAAACACCAAACCACATCTACACCACACATCAATCACATCTACACCACACACCAACCACATCCAGAACACACACCATCTACATCTACACGACACACCAACCACATATACACCACACACCAACCACATCTACACCATACTACGACCACGTCTACACTACACTACAACCACATCTACACCACACTACAACTACATCTACACCACATTCCAACCACATCTACACCACACACCAACCACATCTAGATCACACACTAACCACATCTACACCACAAATCAACCACATCTACAACACACACCAACCACATCTAGATCACACACTAACCACATCTACACCACAAATCAACCACATCTACAACACACACCAACCACATCTAGATCACACACTAACCACATCTACACCACAAATCAACCACATCTACAACACACACCAACCACATCTAGATCACACACTAACAACATCTACACCAAACACCAACCACATCTACACCACACACCAACAACATCTACACATCTACACCACACCCCAACCACATCTACACCACATATCAACCAAATCCACACCACACACCAAACACATCTACACCACCCTCCAACCACATCTACACCACACATCAACCAAATCCACACCACACACCAAACACATCTACACCACACACCAACCATTTCTACACCACACATCAACCACATCTACACCACACACCAACCACATCCACACCACACACCAACCACATCTACACCACACTCCAACCACATCTACATCTCACTACAACCACATCTACACCACACACCAACAACATCTACACCACACTCCAACCACATCTACACCATACTACGACCACATCTACACTACACTACAACCACATCTACACCACACTACAACTACATCTACACCACATTCCAACCACATCTACACCACACACCAACCATATCTACACCACACTCCAACCACATCTACACCACACACCAAACCACATTTGAATCACACACCAACCACATCTACACCATACTCCAACCACATCTACACCACACTCCAACCACATCTACATCACACTCCAACCACATCTACACCACACACCAACCAAACCTACACCACACATCAACCACATCTCCACCACACTCCAACAAAATCTAAACCACACACAAACCACATCTACACCACACTACAACTACATCTACACCACATTCCAACCACATCTACACCACACATCAACCAAACCTACACCACACATCAACCACATCTACACCACACTCCAACAAAATCTAAACCACACACCAACCACATCTACACCACACAACAACCAAATCTACAGCACCCACCAACCACATCTTCACCACACACCAACCACATCTACCCCAAACACCAACCACATCTACACAACCCTCCACCCACATCTACACCACACATCAACCAAACCTACACCACACATCAACCACATCTACACCACACACCAACCACATCTACACCACACTACAGCTACATCTACACCACACACCAACCACATCTACACCAAACACCAACCACATCTACACAACACTCCAACCACATCTACACCACACATCAACCATATCTACAGCACACATCAAACCACATTTGAATCACACACCAACCACATCTACACCACACTCCAACTACATCTACACCACATTCCAACCACATCTACACCACACATCAACCAAACCTACACCACACATCAACCACATCTACACCACACACCAACCACATCTACATCACACTCCAACCACATCTACACCACACACCAAACACTTTTAGACCACCCTCCAACCACCTCTCCACCACACACCAAACCCTTTTAGACCACACTCCAACCACATCTACACCACACACCAAACCCTTTTAGACCACACTCCAACCACATCTACACCACACACCAACCACATATACCCCACACTACAACTACATCTACACCACATTCCAACCACATCTACACCACACATCAACCAAACCTACACCACACATCAACCACATCTACACCACACACCAACCACATCTACACAACACTCCAACCACATCTACACCACACTCCAACCACATCTCCACAACACTCCAACCACATCTACAACACACTCCAACCATATCTACACCACACCACAACCACATCAACACCACTCACCAACCATATCTACACCACACACCAAACACATCTAGCTCACACACCAACCTCATCTACACCACACACCAAACACATTTACACCACACTCCAACAACATCTACACAACACACCAACCACATCTACACCACTCACCAACCATATCTACACCACACACCAACCACATCTAGCTCACACACCAACCACATCTACACCACACACCAAACACATTTACACCACACACCAAACCACATCTAGCTCACACACCAACCACATCTAGCTCACACACCAACCACATCTACACCACACAACGAACACATTTACACCACACACCAAACCACATCTACACCACACTCCAACCACATCTACACCACTCACCAACCATATCTACACCACACAGCAACCAAATCGAGCTCACACACCAACCACATCTACACCACACACCAAACACATTTACACCACACTCCAACAACATCTACACAACACACCAACCACATCTACACCACAACCAACCACATCTACACCACACTGCAACCAAATCTACACCACACACCAACCACATCTACACCACACACCAAACACATCTACACCAAACATCAACCACATCTACACCACACACCAACCACTTTTAGACCACACACCAACCACATCTACACCACACACCAAACACATCTACACCAAACATCAACCACATCTACACCACACACCAACCACATCTACACCACACATCAAACACATCAACACCACACATCAACCACATCTACACCACACACCAACCACTTTTACATCACACACCAAACCACATCTACACCACACCACACACCAACCACATCTACACCACACTCCAACCACATCTATATCACACTACAACCACATCTACACCACACACCAACCACTTTTACATCACACACCAAACCACATCTACACCACACACCACCCACATCTACACCACACTCCACACA
Organism: Mizuhopecten yessoensis; assembly: GCF_002113885.1. Lineage (NCBI taxonomy): Eukaryota > Metazoa > Mollusca > Bivalvia > Pectinida > Pectinidae > Mizuhopecten > Mizuhopecten yessoensis. Next base: position 815,706 of record NW_018403528.1, on the reverse strand, counting down.
TCAACCACATCTACACCACACACCATCCACTTTTACATCACACACCAACCACATTTACATCACACACCAAACCACATCTACACCAAACACCAACCACATCTAGATCACACACTAACCACATCTACACCACAAATCAACCACATCTACACCAAACACCAACCACATCTAGATCACACACTAACCACATCTACACCACAAATCAACCACATCTACACCAAACACCAACCACATCTACACCACACACCAACAATATCTACACCACACACAAACCACATCTACACCACACTACAACCACATCTACACCACACTACAACTACATCTACACCACATTCCAACCACATCTGCACCAAACATCAACCACATCTACACCACAAACCAACCACTTTTACATCACACACCAAACCACATCTACACCAAACACCAACCACATCTACACCAAACATCAACCACATCTACCCCACACACCAACCACATCTACCCCACACACCAACCACTTTTAGACCACACCCCAACCACATCTACACCAAACACCAAACACATCTACACCCCACATCAACCACATCTCCCCAACCACATCTACATCACACTACAACCACATCTACACCACACACCAACCACTTTTACATCACACACCAAACCACATCTACACCACACACCAACCACATCAACACCACACATCAACCACATCTACACCACATATCAACCACATCTACACCACACACCATCCACTTTTACATCACACACCAACCACATTTACATCACACACCAAACCACATCTACACCAAACACCAACCACATCTAGATCACACACTAACCACATCTACACCAAACACCAACCACATCTAGATCACACACTAACCACATCTACACCACAAATCAACCACATCTACACCAAACACCAACCACATCTACACCACACACCAGCCACATCTACACCACACTCCAACCACATCTACACACACACCAACCACATCTACACCACACGCCAACCACATCTACACCACACACCAACCACATCAACACCACACATCAACCACATCTACGCCACACACCAACCACTTTTAGACCACACACCAACCACATCTACACCACACCACACACCAAACACATTTACACCACACACCAAACCACATCTAGCTCACACACCAACCACATTTACACCACACAACGAACACATTTACACCACACACCAAACCACATCTAGCTCACACACCAACCACATTTACACCACACAACGAACACATTTACACCACACACCAAACCACATCTAGCTCACACACCAACCACATTTACACCACACAACGAACACATTTACACCACACACCAAACCACATCTAGCTCACACACCAACCACATCTCATCTACACCACACAACAAACACATCTACACCACACACCAACCACTTTTAGCCCACACACCAACCACATCTACACCACACCACACACCAACCACATCTACACCACACACCACATCTACTCCACACCCCACCAACAACATCTACACCACACTCCAACCACATCTACACCACACACCAACCACTTTTACATCACACACCAAACCACATCTACACCAAACATCAACCACATCTACACCACACACCACATCTACTCCACACACCAACCACATCTGCATCACACACCAAACCACATCTACACAACACACCAAAAACTTTTAGACCACTCTCCAACCACATCTACACCAACCAAATCTACACCACACTCCAACAACATCTACACAACACACCAACCACATCTACACCAAACATCAGCCACATCTACACCACACACCATCCACTTTTACATCACACACCAAACCACATCTACACCAAACACCAACCACTTTTAGACCACACACCAACCAAATCTACACCACACTCCAACAACATCTACACAACACACCAACCACATCTACACCAAACATCAACCACATCTACACCACACACCAACCACATTTACATCACACACCAAACCACATCTACACCACACACCAAAAACTTTTAGACCACACTCCAACCACATCTACACCAAACACCAAACACATCTACACCACACATCAACCACATCTACACCACACACCAACCACATTTACATCACACACCAAAAACTTTTAGACCACACTCCAACCACATCTACACCAAACACCAAACACATCTACACCACACATCAACCACATCTACACCACACTCCAACAACATATACACAACACACCAACCACATCTACACCACACTCCAACCACATCTTCACCACACTGCAACCAAATCTACACCACACACCAACCACTTTTAGACCACACACCAACCACATCTACACCACACACCAAACACTTTTAGACCACACTCCAACCACATCTACACCAAACAAATCTACACCACACTCCAACAACATCTACACCAAACACCAACCACATCTACACCACACACCAAACACTTTTAGACCACACTCCAACCACATCTACACCACACACCAAACACATTTAGACCACACTC